>NC_090232.1:1013161-1313161 GCF_024489055.1 Chanodichthys erythropterus
TAAATAATCAAATGATTACTCAATTACCAAAATATTCATTAGTTACAGCCCTAGAATAGTTAAACCATTTCAAAATGTGTCTGTTTGTATCCAATTAATCATCAAAATAATCAACTGATTACTCAAATATCAAAATAATCGTTAGTCGCTTAAAAAAAAACACTTCAAAATGCAGGTGTGTTTGTATCCGAATAATCATCAAAATAAATCGACGATTGCCCGAATACCAAAATAATCGACCGATTACCCGAACACTAAAATAATCGACCGATTACCCGAATACAGAATAATCGACCGATTACCCGAACACTAAAATAATCGACTGATTACCCGAACACTAAAATAATCGACCGATTACCCAAATACCAAAATAATCGACTGATTACTCGAATACTAAAATAATCAACCGATTACCCGAATACTAAAATAATCGACTGATTACCCGAATACCAAAACAATCGAATGATTACCCGAATACTAAAATAATCGACTGATTACCCGAATACTAAAATAATCGACTGATTACCCGAATACTAAAATAATCGTCCGATTACTTGAATACTAAAATAACAGACCGATTACCCGAATACTAAAATAAGCGACCGATTATCCGAATACCAAAACAATCGACTGATTACTCGAATACTAAAATAATCGACTGATTACTCGAATACTAAAATAATCGACTGATTACCCGAATACTAAAATAATCGACT
This sequence comes from Chanodichthys erythropterus, assembly GCF_024489055.1. Classification (NCBI taxonomy): domain Eukaryota; kingdom Metazoa; phylum Chordata; class Actinopteri; order Cypriniformes; family Xenocyprididae; genus Chanodichthys; species Chanodichthys erythropterus. Next base: position 1,013,878 of record NC_090232.1, read on the forward strand.
GATTACCCGAATACTAAAATAATCGACTGATTACCCGAATACTAAAATAATCGACTGATTACCCGAATACTAAAATAATCGACTGATTACCCGAATACTAAAATAATCGACTGATTACTCGAATACTAAAATAATCGACTGATTACCCGAATACTAAAATAATCGACTGATTACCCGAATACTAAAATAATCGACTGATTACCCGAATACTAAAATAATCGACTGATTACTCGAATACTAAAATAATCGACTGATTACCCGAATACTAAAATAATCGACTGATTACCCGAATACTAAAATAATCGACTGATTACCCGAATACTAAAATAATCGACTGATTACCCGAATACTAAAATAATCGACTGATTACCCGAATACTAAAATAATCGACTGATTACTCGAATACTAAAATAATCGACTGATTACCCGAATACTAAAATAATCGACTGATTACCCGAATACTAAAATAATCGACTGATTACCCGAATACTAAAATAATCGACTGATTACTCGAATACTAAAATAATCGACTGATTACTCGAATACTAAAATAATCGACTGATTACCCGAATACTAAAATAATCGACTGATTACTCGAATACTAAAATAATCGACTGATTACCCGAATACTAAAATAATCGACTGATTACCCGAATACTAAAATAATCGTCCGATTACTCGAATACTAAAATAACAGACCGATTACCCGAATACTAAAATAAGCGACCGATTATCCGAATACCAAAATAATCGACTGATTACCCGAATACTAAAATAATCGACTGATTACCCGAATACTAAAATAATCGACTGATTACCCGAATACTAAAATAATCGACTGATTAACCGAATACCAAAATAATCGACTGATTACCCGAATACTAAAATAATCGCCCGATTACTCGAATACTAAAATAACAGACCGATTACCCGAATACTAAAATAATCGCCCGATTACTCGAATACTAAAATAATCGACCGATTATCCGAATACCAAAATAATCGACTGATTACCCGAATACTGAAATAACAGACCGATTACCCGAATACTAAAATAATCACCCGATTACTCGAATACTAAAATAACAGACCGATTACCCGAATACTAAAATAATCGACCGATTATCCGAATACCAAAATAATCGACTGATTACCCGAATACTGAAATAATAGGCCGATTACCCGAATACTAAAATAATCGACCGATTATCCGAATACCAAAAATAATCGACCGATTACCTGAACATCAAAATAATCGACTGATTACTCGAATACTAAAATAATCGACCGATTACTCGAATGCCAAAATAATCGTTAGTCACAGCCTATGATTAGTTAAAACATTTTAAAATGCACCTGTTTATATCCGATTAATCATCAAAATAATCGTCAATAATCGTTAATCGAAAATGAGTGTTTCCTGAAGGAAATGTGAATGTTTGTGCAGAACAATGTGAAAGTTCAGACAGTAAACCAGATAGCAGAACATTGATGATGATGTTTATGATCTATAATCAGTGAGTCATGAACGCACCACGTGCCACTGTCCGTCATTGATGGCTTTTCCTCCGCTGGTCATTTTGACGGAGTGTTCGTTCTTGAACTGGACCTCGATGCGGCCGCTCCGTAAACCCAGCATGAACCACGAGTCCGGTGAAGACTCTGCGTACAGAATCACTCCCTCCGGATCAAACGTGCGGAAATCAAATTCAGCTGCAAACCTGTGTGAAAATCAGTGAAACACAGTTTCTCATCTTTAAATTCGAGACATTTCTCTCTGAATAAATCACAGAAAATGATGCTCAGGAAAAGTTAACCCTGCTCAGATCGGCTCATGATCCCGGTGGCAGTCATACCTGGTGTCGGCCTGCAGACGGAAGCGCAGGTAAATGACGGGTAATCCGGAGAACTGCTCTCCCAGATACAGCATCTCCTCGTGCTTGTAGTCGTACAGATCCAGACACTGCGGGATCTTCTCACAGACGTGCCCATTCTCCGCCAGCTTCACACCCTTCCGTCCGTCGCAGTGACACGAGAAGCTGCCGATGGTGTTCACACACTCGCCGTCGCACACGTCCTGCTCACACTCGTCCAGATCTAATGAAACGTAATAAAACATCCGAGTTTCTCCTAAAGCAAAGCTTGAGTCACATGATACGCAGATCCACAGGGAACAAATGTTCTTCCAGAAACGTTAATAGAGCGTTCACATGAGTTTCGAGGATGATGATGGTGTGACAGCGATGAAGGTGTGTGTTATTGTCTCACCGACACACTCGCGTGAGGTTCTGTTGTAATGGTATCCCAGCGGGCAGCGGCACTCGAATGACCCCAGAGCGTTGACACATTTAGACGGTTCCTCACACACACTGGGAAACAGGATACACTCATTGATATCTGCAACGACACACACACACCATCAGATACATAAACACACTGCAGTATTACAGACACGAGCCTGTGTTGCCCCAGTATCACTGACACACTATTACAGTTTTTATTTTCAGTGAGATTTTATTTGTATTTTAACTGTTTACTTTAATTTTTAGTTAAAGTTTTAGTAATTTTGTTTTTGTGATTTTTTTTTAAAAATTACATTTTTTTTCTTTTTTACTTTTTACTACTTTTATTGTGTTTTGTGGTTTTTATTAGGTTTTTTTTTAATGTTGATATTTTATTTTTTATATTTTGTTTTAACTTTATTTTTTAGTTAAAGTTTTAATATTTGTTGTTTTTGTGATTTTTATTTCTTTTTAAAAAAATTTATATATTTTTATATTTTATGTTTTCACTTAAATGTTTAGTTAGTTTTACTTATTTTGTGTTTTTGTGATTTTTATTAGTTTTTTTATTAGAGATTTTATTTGTATTTTAACTGTTAAACTTTCATTTTAGTTAAAGTTTTAGTAATTTTGTTATTTTTGTGATTTTTTTTTTTTTTTTTTTAAATGGTCTATTTTTATTTTTATATTTTCATGTTTTCACTTTTTACTTATTTTTACTAATTTTGTTGGGTTTTGTGGTTTGTATTAGTTTTTTAAAATATGTTTATATTTTATTTTTATACTAATTTTTAGTAATATTTTTAATATTTGTTGTTTTTGTGATGTTTTTAATTATATATTTTTATATTTTGATTTAACTTTAATTTTTAGTTAGTTTTAATATTTGTTGTTTTTGTGATTTTTATTTTTGTTTAAATTCTATATTTTTATATTTTACGTTTTAACTTTAATTTTTAGTTAGTTTTAATCTTTGTTTAAAAAAATAAATTATATATTTTTATATTTTATTTTCACTTAAATTTTTAGTTAGTTGTACTAATTTTGTTTTTGTGATTTTTATTAGTTCTTTTATTAGAGTTTTTTCACTTTTCATATTTATGTTTTCACTTTTTTTAGTATTTGTTGTTTTTATTATTTTTATTATATATTTTAAAATGTCTATATTTTTATATTCTATGTTTCACTTTAATCTTTAAAGTTTTAGTAATTTTTTAAAATTATATCTATATAGTATTTATTAATTTAGTTTTTGTTATTTTAGTATTTCAACTTTAAATGAAAATGCTTGGTAACTAGCTGAAATAAAACAAGTTTTAAGTTTTCATTTGAGTTAATGGTTATTTTAAGTAACATAAATGTTTCTGGCTTCAGTTTTCAGTTATCGATAATAACAGTTATCTAACATCCTGTCTGAACACTGACACATGATCGACATCATCACAATCGGACTGAATCATCTGATCCAAACGCTTGAAATGAGTTCATGATTCGCTCATCACACACGTTTCTCCTTCACTAGTGTTTCAAAACTCAAACATTAGAGAGTTTTCATCATTCCCAGACTTCCACTGTTGTGATTTCAGAGTTTATTATTCTAACAAAACCAGTAGATGTGTGTGCAGCTACACAAACAACACGATCACACACGCTCGGCATTGTGGGTCCTGTAGATAAACTCGCAGGCTCATTGTTTGCGCTGGAGCGAAACGGCGTCTGATGATTTACGACTTTAAAAACACTGTTACGTAATGAACATTTAAGACTGTTTCGGTGGATTGAGCCACATTCAACGCGTCGATGCGGTTTCCTCGTGAACACGGACCTCACAGCTGGAGGGGAATCATGTTTCTCCTTTACAGGAAAATCCCAGAATTCCTGGAACAGCTCAAACTCATCTGGCAGACGTGAAGCAAACAGTCCAGCACACTTCACTCCTGCAGAACTCAAAGCATGGCTGACCTCTGACCTCTGACCTGTGCCCTGTGCAGTGATGCTCACCGATGCAGTGGATGTTGTCGTGTGTGTAGAAGCCCTTCTCACAGCTGCACACGAAGCTCCCGGGGAGGTTGTAACACATTTGGTTGCAGCCCGCAGGGAATTCTGGGTCTTCACACTCATTAATATCTGTGAGAAAATGAGTCGGTAAACGCGAGAAAATAAACTGATAATGATGGATCAGATGACTCTAACTCTGTCTCACCCTGGTCACAGCGCTGACCCCTCCAGCCCGGTTTACACACACAGGTGTACGACCCCTGACCGTCCACGCAGCGCTCGTAACCCTCCGGATGACACGGCAGCGGCAGACACTGGTTACTGATCTCTGAAACACAGCAGCAGCTCAAACTCAAACTCAAGCTCAGCACAGCCAGATCTCTCCATCAGCAGCGCTCACTAGCGAGGGATCACCTTGAACGCAGGTGCGCAGGTTCTGTGGGATTCCTGGATTCTGGGAGTTTGGATTATTGATCCCGACGCGATGAGAGCCCAGACACACTAAAGCACAACAACATGAGAAAACATGATAAAAGTCCTTCATTTATTCACAAACAGGGGTGCGTTTCCTGAAAGCATTGGGGCTCGATCACACAGAACGCGTCTAAAAACGCTCAGGAATGATTTAAAAAAGTCCAGCGCAGAACAGGAGGGTCTCGAGATGCACTTTTGAGACGTGATGCAATAACTGCAATAACGAACAATTAAAACAGTTGCCATGCCAACATGCTACTGTAAACAAAACGCACACAACGCTTGCCCCGCCTCCGAGTTCTTCTGATTGGTCCACTGTTTTGGAACTGACATTAATGAGCGACGCTGCGTGCGAATGCTAACATTCTTTTAATTTTACACAGCGTTTTAAAAATGCAGGGAAAAGGAAAGACGCGAGTGTCATTCACATCTTTCTAGTGCGTTTACATCGAAAAACAATGGAAAAGTAGCGAAAAAAAAACACGAAAAACGCGTTCTGTGTGAACAGACCCTTATTAGTCAACTATGGTCGCAAGTTTCGTGGTTACCAACATAGTTCAATTTGTAAAAAGTGTCGCAAATATCTAATTAATTACATGATGTTCATAATAAATACATTAATACATAATAAATCGTAATTTAACGGCACACCAAATTTGACTGAGAAGTGATCCCTAAGAGATAATGTAAAGTCATTATTGTGTTAAATGAAAAAAGCATCAAATAGACATCACAAAAATTAGCTTTAGAAAGAAATATTTGATTAAATATAGAATTTATTACACAAAAACGTTTAAGTTTTTATAGAAGCTGCATCTGAATTGGTATTTAGATATTTACAGATCAAAAAAGGTTTGGTTACCAACTTTCTTCAAAATATATTTTTTTATGTTCCACAAAAGAAAGAAAGTCATACAGGTTTGTAAACAGAATTTTTACTTATTGGGCAAACTATCCCCAAAATATGATATTTTAGGACCCTATTTTGGTCTGAAGGACACGACGCAGGTGCACTTAGGGCGTGTCCGAATCCACTTTTGCTAGTTTAACGACGGAAAAAATGATCGGTGCGCCCGGCACATGGTCTAAAAGGGTTGTTTCTAGTCTCTTAATGAGTAATGGCCGTGTTTTGGGTGTAACGTGCAATAAACCAATCAGAGTCTCATCTACCATTCCCTTTAAAAGCCAGCTGTGCTCGCGCCATGACGGATTCGCTATTTACATGCAAGCGGAAAAACGGAACGAGGAATTCTTTAATTTTTAATATTTGTCATGTTTGTGCGATGCTGCGCGTCCCTGTGTGTGTAACAAGCAGAGTGCCTATAGGCGCATTAATAACACGTTCTTTAAATAACAAAAAAATAACTAAAAAATACTTGCGTTCAGGTGCATTGTTGGCGTGTTGCTATTTTGAGGCAACTAAAAACGACTGCGCCATTGACCAACTGAAACCTGCTCTAAAGTCAATGGCGCAGTCGTTTTCAGTTCCTCAAAATAGCAACACGCCAACAATGCGCCTGAACACACCTGGTTTCAGACCAGCACACCCATGGGCGAACAGATGGGCGTGAGCGGAATTTAAACAACGTGGCGCTGAACATGAAAATGATAACTGCGTCGGGCAGAAACTAGCAAAAAACACTTGCGTTGCGCCGCATTGCACCGGGTGTTTGATAGGACCCATAATGTTTTAGAAACTAAAACAAGAAACTAAAACTGCCAGTAGGTGGCGGTAAATGTCTAAATGAGTAAGTCATTCATTCGATTTCTTCAAAGGCTGATTCATTCAGGAATGACGTAAATAATCTTGTTCGAAACGCATCACTGACCGACTGACGTTTGACATCAAAGTACAGCGAGAGAGATTCAAAAGCACAGGAGTCGTTTGCTCTCTTTGATGTCATGCGCCGATCGGTCTACGCCGCGCTGATGCATCTCGAACAAGCCTATCAGCTTTCGTTATGAATAGATCATTGAATCATTTGTTCACCCGATTGGTTCGCTTAAAAACACGGATTTGTTCAGAAACGAAACACCGCTGTGTGTGACGACCGGAGTATCTCCATCTGCGTGACGTCATTAACGACAGTACTGTTGAACCAATGTGACGCGACCACGTTACTGCGGTAACAGATCAGCGAGTTACATCATCATCGTACGGGAAACGCACCCCAGATCAGCCATTCTGTCATCATTGCTTTTCTTTTAAGGCGAGACTCTACAGGCAAAACCAGTTTTCAGCTCTATTTTGCTTCCATCACATCCAAAACACACATTTAAGTGTTTATTTGATCTCAATCCATCTCTTTAAAGGCGTTGAGTTTGAGTCAGAAATCACTTCAGTTTTACACAAGCCAAACTTTACACATCTATATTTGTTCATATATCATGATTTATACAACATTTTACTCCTAAAAACATGGTTTGTTGACAGTATTTTCTGATTTATATCCAGAAGCCCATCTTTAACTCTAATGTGTCAATCAAACTAGAGTTTTGAATCTGACTTTATCCAATGTTCAATTGAAATGTATGCAAATTAGTGCATATTTAATTAGATAATGCCTCATTTGCATATTTAAACATTACATTTAATGTATGCTTTGAAAGTATGACGAGATCTGTTGGTTTCTCCCCGTTCACCTGCAGTGTCATTTGTATTTATTTTCTTCATATCATGTTTATAGTGATTGTCATGTTTGGGTCAGTGTTCAACGGAGCGACTCTGAGTCCAAGCGGCTTTTGCAATCAGATTAAAGTGTGACGGCCACTGGAACGTGAACCCGAGCGTGTTCCCCCACACGCAACCGCGGTGGGCGGAGCCTGGTGACATCACAGATCACTTATTCAGCACTGTACACGCTGTGGATTACAGTAAGTGTTTATCTGCACAAAAAAACAAAAATGAGGGCGACTTACCAACATACTTGGGATAGAAATATTCCTGGAAGATTAAAAGAACATGAGATTATTCACAGCAAAAACATCCAGTGATTCATTCCCTCCACAAACACAAGCTGGACGGGTCAATGTCAAAGTCAACAGCGTGACGGATCACAACACAAACATCACAGTATTGATCGGACGAGCAGAACTCACCGTTTCTAGATTGTTCTCGAAGATCTCCCGCGCCTCCTCTTTATTGCACAGCTCCTCGATGCACTCGCGCTCCAGGTTTCCCTTCTTGCTCTCCTCGAACAGAGTGTTGGCGCGTCTGTGTCGCTGCAGGAACTGAGAGGCTTGATTCTGTGAAAGAACTAGAAAATATCGATTGTTTGGTCAATCACCGCGGCTTTGAATGACCAATGGTGATGCAAGTGAGAGTGCACAATATTTACTCAGAAATGCTGAAAACAGAACATGATTCCTTTACAAACAGTCTCTAGACTCTCAAACACGAGCTATAGCTTCTGTCGGACAAACATGTGCTCCACTATCAGCCAATATTTCTGATTGATCAGGCTGGCTACATACATCAGTCCTTCACTACATTGAGTGTCATGTAAATACCACGGTACATTACTATTGCAGTCATGGTTTATGTCAATGTACACAAGAATTCAAACATTAGATAAAAACATAAACCGCACTGCACACCAGACAGATGACAGAAATGAGTCAGCTTCATGAATGTCAGCTTTAACCCCATTAAATCCCTTCATTGTGTTACAGAGGGATTTGTTCCCCACGTGCTGCTGCTGCTGCTGCTGGAGTCTCTAGAGAGAATGACGTTTCTGGAATAAACATCATAACAGAACAAACATCTTCAACACTGACACAAGACTAGTTTAAACATGATTTTAACACTCTATAATCCACGACAGATTCACTGCACACTGCACATCTTCAGTCACTACACACTGTCACTTCTGTAAAGAGTTCTAAACCAGTTCTGGATCATGCTGGTTACATAGTTAAATGTTGTTACACGGTTACACGGTAAACACTGATGCATTGTAACTTCAGAAATACTGTTTATTTTGTCAACATGGTTAGTTACTTTTGTAAACACGGCTACATGTTATAAAACCTGTTAATTTTGGCTAAACTGTTAGTTACTTTTGTAAACACGGCTACATTGTTATGCTGTAAATACTGTTAATTTTATCAACATTGTAAGATCATTTTGTAAACACTGCTGCATTGTTACTTCAGAAATACTGTTAAGTTTGTCAACTTAGTTACTTTTGTAAACACTGCTACATTGTTACGTTATAAATGCTGTTTATATTGTCAACATTGTTATTTACTTTTGTAAACATGGTTACATGTTATAAAAACTGTTAATTTTAGCAAAACTGTTACAGTTACTTTTGTAAACTGATACATTGTTAATTCGTAAATACTGTTAATTTTGTCAAATTTGTAAGATCATTTTGTAAACAGTTACATTGTTACTTCATACTGTTATTTTTATCAACATACTTTTGTAAACACTGCTACACTGTTACTTATTTACTTTGTAAATACTGTTCATCTAAACACTGCTACATTGTTAATTTGTAAATATTGTTAATTTTGTCTTCATAGTTATTTTTGTAAACACGGCTACATGTTATAAAAACAGTTACTTTTGGCAAAACTGTTACAGTTACTTTTGTAAACTGATATATTGTTAATTTGTTAATACTGTTAATTTTGTCAACATTGTTAGTTACTTTTGTAAACACGGCTACATTGTTATGCTTTAAATATTGTAAATTTTATCAACATTGTAAGATCATTTTGTAAACACTGCTACATTGTTACTTCAGAAATACTGTTAATTTTGTCAACTTAGTTACTTTTGTAAACACTGCTACACTGTTACGTTATAAAAGCTGTTTATATTGTCAACATTGTTATTTACTTTTGTAAACACGGTTACATGTTTTGGCAAAACTGTTACAGTTACTTTTGTAAACTGATACATTGTTAATTTGTAAATACTGTTAATTTTGTCAACATTGTAAGATCATTTTGTAAACAGTTACATTGTTACTTCATACTGTTAATTTTGTCAACATAGTTACTTTTGTAAACACTGCTACATTGTTACTTATTTACTTTGTAAATACTGTTCATCTAAACACTGCTACATTGTTAATTTGTAAATATTGTTAATTTTGTCTTCATAGTTACTTTTGTAAACACGGTTACATGTTATAAAAAACGTGAAATTTGGCAAAACTGTTACAGTTACTTTTGTAAACACTGCTACATTGTTACTTCTTACTGTTAATTTTGACAACATAGTTACTTTTGTAAACACTGCTACATTGTTACTTATTTACTTTGTAAATACTGTTCATTTGGACACTTTTGTAAACACTGCTACATTGTTATGCTGTAAACATTGTTAATTTTGTCAACATAGTAAGATAATTTTGTAAACACTTCATAAATACTGTTAATTTTGTCAACATAGTTACTTTTGTAAACAATGATACATTGTTACTTCTTAAATACTGTTAATTTATCAACATTGTACGATAATTTTGTAAGCACTGCTACATCGTTACTTTGTACAGTATTTATTGGCAACACTGTTGCAGTAACTTTTGTACACACTGCTACATTGTAACACTGTATGAATCATTTAATTACAAGTTATTAGACGGTCATCATATTAATGTCATGTACTACCAAAAATTACTATGGTAACCATGGTATAGTTTCCTCTACCAAGTACCACAGTTACTAGTTATTGTTTCTGATATAAAACCACAGTATATGAGATCTGATTTAAAGACTCGGAATTTTAGTCATTTTGGATTTATTTTTTTATGACAGCGACTAATACCATGTTACCACAGGTTTACGGTAGTAACATTAACTAAATTATGGATAAACTGTGGTAATGTGAAGGTAAACACTGTTCAACAAGCGGCTCATCAAAGTAACGGTTGCTGCTACGGCGCTTTTAATCACATCGCGTAAAAGAGCTGTTTTTCTCTCTCCGAGACGTTATTCATTAGTTTGACCGGTTTTACTCACATCGGTGAGACTCGCAGAGTTCAGCGCGCAGCAGCAGCAGCACGAGGCCGAGCAGAGAGCCGCGCCGCGCCGCCTTCAGTCTCCTCATCCTCGCGCTGTGTGATCCAGTCAGTCACACTCCAAACGCCTTCCGGTTCGGATCCGAATTCAAACACTCGATTCTTCCCGTTCACTTTCCTCTAGTTCAGAAGCACAGCGCGAGCGAGCTCATGTCTGACCAGTATGGGTTAACCATGGGTCAACTAGTAGCCCTCGGCTGGTGAATGCGCTCCAGCAGGGAATTATGTAACAGAAATTAAAGCTGATTTTGCTCTTGATAAATAATGAATTTAACCTCTTAATTTCTCCAGTTCTTCAGTTTGTGTTTTTATTTACTGGACAAATGGGGAAAAAAAGTTTCAGAAAAGATCTCAAAAAGTGATTTCCAAGGATACCAGATCTCAATATCATCTCAAACATTTCCCATTAAATGACACGAGCTGAACTCATTTTATTTCTCCAAAGATGTTTTAGGAGAAACATCTGAGCTCTTGAGGAGCTTAAACTTTTCTTTTATGTTTAGTGTCTTTGAGAAGCTAACAGATTTTGAGAATAAAGACTCAGACACGGATCTCTTTGCTATTGCCTTCATTTGGACAAAAGAAAGGTGCATCTCATTCACTCAGTTGGTCTGTACACACACCATTCTGGAGCTCCTTCATCAGTTACTGAACACATCAAGAACAGGAGAATTACTCACAAGTGACATTATTGCATACTTCATACTGTGCGTTTGGATTATTCTGAGTTTTTTTTTTCTTCACAAAAGCATTATTCTGTGATATAAAAATAAATAGCAATTCATTTGGGCTGGAAAACAGGGCTGAAATGATAAGCACTGAAACATGCATGACTGAAGGACGAACAGGAACTGTGTGTTAACAAAAATACAACACCATACAAACATCTGCGGACAGAAACGTGAATCTCCAGCGCATATTTCACCCCTAAATCATTAGAAAATAAGAAACTTGCAGGGTTAAATGCGTTAAATTATCGTCAAAATAATGTCAGAATGCTCACAAATGGCTTCGAGTTTCTTTAAAAACTAATATATATATATATTAATATTTGTGTGTTTATATATATATATATATATATATATATATATATATATATATATATATATATATATATATATAATATGTTAAAATATAATCGGTATTGGCCGATAAAAGCACATTTTTTGATAGCCGATAGTGAGAAAAAAAAAAAATATAGGTATAAGAGATGCACCAATATATCGGCCAATAATCGGTTTTGGCCAATAAAAACAAATATTCTTATAGCCGATAGTGTGAGGAAAAAAAAAAAAAAAAAAAAAAAAAAAAATATATATATATATATATATATATATATATATATTAGAGATGCACCGATATATCGGCCAATAATCGGTATCGACCGATAAAAGCTAATTTTCAATAGCCGACAGTGTGAAATATATATATATATATATATATATATATATATATTAGAGATGCACCGATATATCAGTCAATAATCGGTATCGGCCGATAAAAACAAATTTTCACTTTTTATAAAAACAGCCGGTAATCAGGGCCGATTTATCCTGTCAATCAAAAGACGGCCAGAAAATGCACTGAATTTGGGCTTTGTGTAAAGTAAATGATAAGAAACCAGTTTGATGTTCAATATTAACATTAATTATATTTATGAATAACATTGAGAAAGTTAAGAAATATCAATTTAATCTTCAGAATTTAGTTAATATATGTTAATATTAATTGGAGTAATGTGTTTGTTTATAACTGATACCAGTTACTCTGAAACAAGTTGATGAAATGGAGAGAATAAAGTTTTTCTTTGCATTTATTTCAAAATATAATGATTAATTATTATTCATAATGAAATTATCATTAATTTAAAAGAAGGTGTAAAAGGCAGAACCCCTAAATTATCGGCAGATATCACTCTGAATAATCGGCTATCGGTACCGGTGGAGAAATTTAGTATCGGTGCATCTCTAATATATATTATATATATACATATAAATATATATAGACACACACACACATTCACATTTAGTTCATTTAGCAGACACTTTTATCCAAATAATCTTAAATATATATATAATATTTATATATATTTATATATATTATTTTGATTTTAGGGTGAAATATGACCAGGACGTGTTCTTGACAGGTTTCATGAAATGCATCAAAATAATCACATCCATATCAAAAGTTTCTATAAAGATGGACTGGGAGTTATTATTCATTATTACTCAATAGAACACACTCATGCGCGCTCGCTTCATTTTCTCACACACACTCTCTCACACTCACACAATTTAAAACACGTTCCTACAGGACGTGAGACACAACAGAAAGTATAAAAACACAAAATCTCGTTCATGTGACGCTGAACACGACTGGACCCACAAACCGTGAGAAACTCGTTCAGTGTCACGCCACATGCTGGGATGAGGACGTCTGGCATGCTCCGACACACACGACACGACACGTTTCCCACAATGCAGCACTTCTTCAGCTGCTACCGAGAGGGTGAGTCAACACTGGACACGTCTGAACGGAGGGCAAGTGCAGGCAGAAACAGAGCAGAACATTTCTCATCATCTAGTTACACCAGTTAAAAACATCAGGTTCAGCCGAACATCTCAAAACCCTGTGAAAGCAAAGGATTGTGGTCCTGAAGACTTCGACTGGAATACTCCGTTTATAAAAACATCCACAACTAGAGGACGTCTCGCTGCCTTCTAGCTTAAAAACATCGGGAAATGTTAAAACGCGCTGCGAGGCGAAGCTACATCGTCCTCCGGAGCGCGCAACGCATAAAGTGCGCGGCCGACGCCGTTCAGCTGTCGGTTGGTTATCGTATAAAAACACCAGTTTTAGCTTTCGTCTGTGGCCGCCTTCCTGTCAATCACAACTGTTGCCGTGGAGACCGTGCAGTGGGAGTGGTCAGATGGAGTAGGTGGAGCTTTCTGACTGCTGCCGGATGTAGCACTGGAAGCTCTGATCGCCGATTGGATGTTCCCTGTAAACACAAACATGATGCATTGTAACGTAAAAGGGAAGTCTATTTCCTACTTTCTAAAGCTGCTTTGAAACGACGTGAAAAGCACTTGACTACTTACTGGCTTCCATACTTGGTTTTCCTGAACTTGTCGCGTTTGTACTGCATGTGCTGCTGCTCCAGTGTCTGTACGGCTGAGATGACGAGTCTCAGGGTTTTGTACGTCTCCTGCGGGTCGTCGATCACAAACGTGGAGTATTCCTCCTGCTCCGGGCCGTCGTACACGGACTTACTGCCACACGCCTCTGGATGGAGAGAAGAGACGCGTTACAGCACTGATGCATCACGTTTGCAACCTCATCATGCTTATTCTAATGTGCAGTAGACATCAGGGTCATGGGTTCGATTCCTGAGGGAATGCATGCACTGATAAAAATATAGCTGCAAGCATCAATTAAGGGGCACGATAAGTCATGCCAGCATGGCTGGGAGGGTCAGACCAACTGCATCAATGAGCAATTAAAGACATATTAAGATGACTGTAGGCAAAATGGCTGAAAAAGCATAAATACTCCTTCAGGGCATCGTGCCGATGACCCATACTGAGTTTCGTAACGATATGTTTATATTTCTCCAAATGGCCAATGCCATTTTCTATTTTTGCAAACTTATTTTGTGCAATAATTTGCACATTATTCGGGAACTGTTTGACAAGTCGACTTGAATTCTCAAACTTTTTGTTGCCATGGTCTGAAGATGACCTGGTTCAATTTGCATGGAAATTTGCATCATTCGACACGGCATGATGCCCTGAATATAACAACTTTTACGATTTTTGGGCAAACCATTCAGATCTCATAAGCAAAAAAAAGTATCTCCAGACCAGTAGGTGGTGCTGTGGTGAAACGCAGCATGTAGCCTCAGGTCATGCTTGTGATGACATGGACCAAGCTTGGTCTGAATACGATAAAGCTCTGCAGAGATACAGCCTTACGTCTATTTTTAATTAATTAATTTGTGTAATATTCAAGAAAGGTTTGACAAATTGACTTGAATTCCATAACTTTTTGTCGGCATGGTCTGAAGATGGTTAAATTTTCATGAAAATCAGACAAAGCATATAGGAGGAGTCCGAAAACAAGGTTTTTCGGAAAATTCAAAATAGCCGATATGGGAAAATTGGATATCATTCCACTGGCATGTCATTTTTTCATATCTCCAGACCAGTAGGTGGCGCTGCAGCAAAATTCAGCATGTAATGTCAGGTCATGCTTGTGATGACATGGACCAAGTATGATCTGAATATGATAAAGCGCTGCAGAGATACAGCCTTACGTCTATTTTTAATTAATTAATTTGTGTAATATTCAAGAAAGGTTTGACAAATTGACTTGAATTCCATAACTTTTGTCGGCATGGTCTGAAGATGGTTAAATTTTCATGAAAATCAGACAAATCATCTAGGAGGAGTCCGAAAAGAACGTTTTTCGGAAAATTCAAAATAGGGAAAATTGGATATCATTCCACTGGCATGTCATTTTTTCATATCTCCAGACCAGTAGGTGGCGCTGCAGCAAAATTCAGCATGTAATGTCAGGTCATGCTTGTGATGACACGGACCAAGTTTGGTCTGAATACGATAAAGCGCTGTGGAGATACAGCCTTACGTCTATTTTCGCAAATTTCTTTTGCGCATTATTCAAGAACGCTTTGACAAATCAACTCCATAACTTTTTGTCGCCATGGTCTGAAGATGATCTGGTTCAGTTTTCGTGAAATTTGGACAAAGTGTCTAGTAGGACTTCGAAAAAGTTTTTTTTTTTTCAGAAAAATTCAAAGTGGCGGAACCAGTGCTTCCCACACATAGACTTTATTTGGGTGGGCCGTCCCAGGTACAATAACGGCCGCCCAAGTATATTTGGAGGCGCATTTTACCTTTTATTATTTTTATCCTTTTATACTTTTATATCCACCCAAGATAAAAAAACCATCCGCGATCGATAAAATAGTTTCGTACCTGCTCGTTATGTGTGCGTCAGAACTGTTTACTCCTGCTGACATTCTCACATGTGCTGCATTTTGAAAAGTCACAAGGGGGCGCTGTTGTGCGTTCTACAAGCTCGTGCAACAGAGCTTCAGACTGCTTCAAAGTGATTCTCAATCAATGAAATGTCTACTTTATGGCCTTTATATAAAATGTTTTAGACGAGAATCTGAAGGATCAGCCGGCAATAGTACAGACATTTCACAATAAGAGTCCCGGTGTATTCCGGGCTTGTTTATAATTAAAAGTCACACGCTAAGTTTTTTCTTTTTCTTCTGGGCATTATTGGTATTTTGGTTACACAGTAAATCGTATTTAATTTGATTTCCATTTAATTCATAGTCAATTATTGTAGTCTCGCCCACAGGAAGAAAAGACTAAGAACATTATTTGACACATATATTATTCATTATATAAATTTTACTAGTAAAATCTGTGTCCCATTCACTGAAAGAGACACTATATGACAGCAAGGAGAACATAGGAAAAGGTGAACCATTTAAATGCTGTAATTTTGCATAATTTACAATGCATGATAGTGCATAATATTAGTAAGTAATTAAATGTAATAGTATGCTATGTAATTCAAATTAATTTAAAAAAATAAAAAAACTGTAAAAAAAATCACACATTATTTGTTTGTCACATGTAGCAGACAATTTCTGTGCTGTGGGTAATAGCAAGTATATTTCAAACCTGTGGGAAGCACTGGGCAGAACAAATTTCGTAACAGAATTTTGTTTCTAGCCCTTACGGTTCAAATGTTATTAGCAAAAATGAGTGAAATTTTGGACAGGTGGTGGTGCTAGAGAGATTGAGTTAGGGACTCCAAAATTGATGTGGTTAATATTGGACTATCAGTGTGCCAAACTTCCAGCAAGACTTCCATAGTGCAGGAAGAAGAAGAATAAGAACCTCAAAGATTACAATACGCCCTACTGACCTTCAGTGCTTGACCCCGAATGAATGAATGTATAACGAGAATGCTTGGATTAAAGTGTCTGCCTCATGCATGAATGCCAGCGTGACGGATCATGTGTGTATAGTGTGTGTTGTCTCTCGCTCACCCTGCATCTTCACGAGTTTGGACATGTAGGTGCTGTAGAGCGAGTAGATCCTCTCTGTCTCTCGGTCTCCATCCACGTCCAGCTGGATGTTGGCAGGAAGTCCCCTGAGCGACAGAACACAGACATGATGACATCACAGTATTTTCCAGCATGTTTTCAGCTGTTTTTTTAAATTAAAGCAAGTCTATTCTGCCGTTTTAAAAGTTGCTCGATTTGTTTTAGACTTTCCTACGACAAAAAAAAATCACTAGGGCAAAGAGACGCTGTTCACCAGCAGCCAATGAGCTGGCTTTATGCAAATTAGTTATAAACCTCCACAGGTTTGAGACTGGAATTACTGACGACTCGTTCGCTTCTTTCTTTTGGGAGACAAAAAAACGGATTCGGGACTCACCCCGTGCAGGGCGTACAGCCGGGCGCCGCGTCCGCCGACAGCTTGCAGCAGAGCCAGTGTCCGTTGAGGTAGGCCGACGGGTGGTACGTGCTCAGACGCTTGCGGTTACACTGACTGACCTTGGTCAGGATGTCGATCCAGTCGCGGGCCTCCACGCAGTTATTGGCTTGGATGTAGAGCGCCCTCTCTGGCTGGATGACCTGGAACATCTGGAGGAACAAGAAGAATCACGGATGCTGCATACACACACAAATCAAATCTGAATCTGAAAGAGTTCCTCTTACGTTCTTCATTTTGAAGGACTCTTCCTCTAGTCTCTCCACAGCCAGGATGTTTTCTATAGGGATGCTGCACAGAGCGCCCTCTCCTGGACACAACAACAGACACACATCAGCACTGAAGAACACACGAAACTCATCAATGACCAACACAAACTGGACTGGATGGATGGATGGATTTATAAACGGCGAATAGACAGGAAAATCTTTGAATTATTAGTGCATGTCAGTGTTTTCTGCTTCATATTTTTGTGGAAACCGTGATACATTTTATTTTTCAGGATGTTTTGATGGGTGGAAAGTTCAAAAGAACATTATAAATGTCTTTACTGTCACTTTTGATAAATTTAATGCGTCCTTAATTGATAAAAGTATTAAAATGACCCCAAACTTTTGAACTGTACTGTATGTTTTGTGTTTTTTTTTTTAATTCATGAAAACATAAATAGTCATAATGGTTGACCAAAGTGGTGATGCATTGAACATCTGGAATATTTGCCATTATTTCTGTCGACCAATGAGCAACTTCATGTGAAATTACTATTAATTGTTTTCTTTTAATATCTTGTGAAAGAGAGAATCAGTGTTTTTCACACTAGATTTTTGTGGAAACCGTTTTTTATTTTTCCGAATGTTTTGATGAATAGAAAGTTCAAAAGAACAGCATTTATTTAAAAAAAAATCTTTTCTAACATTATAAATGTCTTTACTGTCACTTTTGATACATTTAATGCATCTTTAATGAATAAAAGTCTTTAAAAAAAACACTCCAAATGACTCCAAACTTTTGAACTGTACAGATTAATTTTTTTTAGTGTTTTTTTTTTAAATTCATGACAACATAAATATGCATCGAACATCTGGAATATTTGCCATTATTTCTGTCGACCAATGAGCACTTCATGTGAAATTACTATTAATTGTTTTCTTTTAATAACTTATGAAAGAGAGAATCAGTGTTTTTCACACTATATTTTTGTGGAAACCGTGATACATTTTATTTTTCCGAATGTTTTGATGAATAGAAAGTTCAAAATAACAGCATTTATTTAAAATAAAATCTTTTCTAACATTATAAATGCCTTTACTGTCACTTTTGATACATTTAATGCATCCTTAATGAATAAAAGTATTTAAAAAAAACTCAAAATGACTCCAAACCTTTGAACTGTACTGTATGTTTTGTGTGTTTTTTTCAATTAATGACAACATAAATATGCATCGAACATCTGGAATATTTGCCATTATTTCTGTCGACCGATGAGCACTTCATGTGAAATGACTATTTATTGTTTTCTTTTAATAACTCGTGCATCAAAGAGAATCAGTGTTTTTGGACTGCTATTCAGCAATGTTGATGCTCTGTTGATGATCAGATCACAGACGAACAGACGCCTCACACACCTGTAATGAGAGTTTGGGACAAACCTTTTGCGTTACCTTTGGTTTTATGGTAGGTGAACTCGTGGTTCGTGAGGCGGAACCATCTCTTCTTGAAGTTCTTCAGACCGAAGCGGTTTCGCCCTTGAGCTCGTTTGATCATGAACCTGGAAGGTCAGAGCAGAAAAACCCTTCAGAAACTCAAACTCCCTCCAGTCTAAATCACTGATTCACATTCCTAGCTAACAGGGAACGTTCTGGGAAGGTTATCTCAAGGTTACAAACAAACGTTATTCCAGTGAGCATTTGTTCAAAGTTATCCGGTCTTTAATAATGTTCTCAGAACGTTAACACAAAAACATTATTTATACATTGTTCACTGAATGTTTTAGTTGAACGTTCATCTGACGTTTTTTTAAATGTTTCAATTTAAAACGTTTCGATAACGTTTGCAGAGTGATAAAATGGAACGTTCACATAACCAAGAAAAATGTTTTTAAAACATTTAAATATCTCAATTGATGGGCAAATAAACTTTTGCAATAAAAATGACATAAAATGTACTTTTACTAAAACATGTCTAAAAACAAAACAGACAAAAACACAAATTCAAAATATAATAGTGTCTCGCAACAGTGAGATTTACAGCAAATATTTCTCATCAGATGATCTAAGCTGCTCTGCGTTCATTTATATCTCTGGACTCTTACTGGATGACGACTAGTGACTCGTTTGAGTCTGATTTGTTGGATCAAGTTCAGTCACATGTTCTCTGAAGCAGCAATGATCAGTCTTGTTCTCTGTCTCAGTTTGCATCTATCTGTCATCTGCTCTCTAAACATCAGACGAGCACTAGAAAGGGTCTGTGTGTCACTCAAGGCCTCGATAGACTTGAATGAACTGCTGTGACTTAATTTAGAACAAAATCAGGCCAAAAGGAAGTTCGTTTGGAGTTTGAAACAGCTTTCTGGAAAAGTTCACTCTGGTTGCTAAACACCTGTGAACTCCCATTGGCCTGTGGTGATGATATCATAGGTGGGTGTGGCTCTGTGCCCACTATAATCGGGAAGGGAGAGTCCAGCAGGAACATCACGACTAGAACTATTCTAATTCGGTCTCAGATGCTGGGGAGGGTCAGGAGGTCACGTATTAAGGGTCAAAGGTCACAACGGCATCTTACCTGCCAGAGCCCTTGGCATCAAACCTCTTAATAACGAGTTTAACGCTCCTGCGTCCAGCAGAGAAACACAAACACACACACACATGCTGATTCGTCCTCACACTGATAAAGCCTCTGTGACACGTGACGGCCGTATGAGCCGTATGATTGGACCATGAGCGTCTCTCACCCTTCCTTCAGCATGATGGGCGTCTCGATGCTCTTCTGATCCCAGCGAGCCGAGGACGATATCAGATCCAGGAACTATGACACAGAGCACGCACAGCTCACGTCAGAACACGCTGACACAGAGATATACGAGATAAATGATGTGTAGATGTACTCACGTTCTTCACTGCGTCAGCGTACTTTTGTTCATTGAAGTAGTCGTAGAATGCGGCCATGTAGGACTCTTTGAAATTGGCCTGTAACGGCGAGAAGAGAAATATGTTCTAAGAACGTTCCCATTAAGTTATGAAAAACACTTTTAAATGTTTGTTTTGAACATTAAGAGAACATTCCATTTTGCAAACATTATATGAATGTTACTTTTGAGTGTTCTCTGAATGTGCTGAAACAAGAAGTATCATTTAAAAAATGTTAGATGCACGTCCAACTGAAACGTTTGAGTTCTTATGTTATTGATCAGAATATCAGTCTGCATGTCACCATCACTACATTTAAATGGGTTATAAAGAATAAAAAGCATTGAATTTACTACCTAAATGCTTTTTATTAAAATGAAAATATCATGCATATACATTTTTTGTGCAAAACAAACGTGTTATGCGCAACATTACCTGCTTTTAAAAATAATGGTTTGATCTTTAGAGTTATTATTGTTCACTAAAACTATTAAAAATAATTTTCGATAAGTGAAATCAAGCTGAAATGAAATAAAATTAATTTTAGATGAAAAACTAAAAAAAGAAAAGAAAAAAAAAGTCAGCCATAAAAAACTGAAAAAAGTTTTAAATATTAAAATGAATAAAACTTAAAAAATAAAATTTATTAATTAAATCTATATAGAAATATAAAAAAGTAATAAAAATGTCAAAAGCACATAAAAAATTATTAAAAATAAGACTGAAAGAAAAATGTATTCATTCAAATGTATTTAGAAATATACAAAACACAAACTAATGAAAAGGCCAAAAGCACATGACAAAATACCTAAAACTTAAAGTTTTAAAGATTAAAAATTACTAAAACTTAAAGTAGCATTTATACATTTAAGATATAGAAATATTTACAAACAAAAAACTAATAAAAATCTAAAAATTACTAAAGCTATTTTTTTTTTTTAATATATATATATGATATTGTAATAGTATTTAAATGACACAAAATTAACACTGGATCTTTCAGAGACATCATAACGCTTTCTCTTACAGTACTTATGAGTATTTCATTATAGTTAGAATGTTTTAATGTTATAATGTTATATGAATAATTCTATATATTACATTATATTATATTATAAATAATGTATCACTTTAGGATGTGTAACTGTAAATAATTATTGCGAGCACACTTACAGATTTGGACTTGGCCAGACTTCCCAGAGTTTGGATGGTTTTGGAAATGAGCGTCAGCGTCCGAGATGTGCACGGATCCTTTACGCAGACAACAAGAGACAAAACTGATAAACATCAAGCATCAGATCACGACGAAAAACTGAGCGTGTGCGGGAGGGCGTGGTACACACCGGGTGATGCGGCCGCAGGTGGAAGAGGCTCGGTGACAGGATGGCAGGAGCAAAGAAGCGCAGGAAGATGAAACTACTGACGGCTGTGTACCGCACGTCCGGATCGACTGCAAAAACACACAGCACAGCATCATCAGAAGGGACACTCAATTAAGACTGTGACAAATAATAAATAATATGTTCTCAGAATGTTTTGATAACGTTTCCATTAACATTATTTCTGAATGTTCTCAGAACGTTCAAAACATTGTTTTTTCTAATGTCTACTGTTAAGGGTACAATCCATTTTTCAAACATTATGGGAACGTTAGTTTTGAGTGTTCTCTCAAAATTCCGAACATCTGAAACATTTCAGGAAAAAAACATTCCATGAATGATGTATAAATAGAATTTTTTAATGTTTTGAGAACAATATTAAAGACCAGATAACTTTGAATGAACGTTCAATTAACGTTCTAGGAAGAACGTTTGTTCATACTTTGAGAGGTTTGAGAACAAGCCATTCCTGTCCTCTGCAGTACTGATCTGTGATCAGGAGGTGGCAGTATAACACTGACAGGTAAACACAGCAGAAAGCTGTGGAGTATTCTGGAGAAAAAACACGAATGCCTGAGTCGACAGTACAGCTATTACTGCTAACGACAGCCTGAGAAACACTTCAGTGAAATCTGACATCTTAATGTTTATCAGCTGCTGTTAAACTACTTTCAAAACCACAAATGAAAGATTTCTGGTGTCGTCTTGCAGCATCTGAGAGGCGAAAATGATTTCACATTTCATATCATTTCACTAAGCTTGAGCTTTGTTCAAACTCCTTTAAAGCTCTTTCTATTGATTCTAACTGCATTAATCCCCAGCTGACAGAAAACGTTCTGGCAAGGTTCTCTCAAAGTTATTAAGAAACGTTCTTCCAGTAATGTTAAAAGAACGTTCGTTCAAAGTTATCTGGTCTTTAAACACAAAATTCATGGAACGTTTTTTCTGAAAGGTTTTAGTTGGACGTTCATCTAATGTTTTTTAAATGTTACTACTTGTTTCAGAACGTTCAGAGAACATTCAAAAGTAACGTTCCCATAATGTTGGAAGTGCTTTTGGGAAATGCAGCCCTGGACATTTTTAACATTTTGAGAACATTCAGAAATAACATTTTCACAACTTAACATGAATGTTAGCGAAACGTTCTTAGAACATATGTTTGTTGTGAGCGTTTACCTTGAAAGCGTGACGCCGCAGACTCTCGCAGCGAGAAGAAGATGTCACACATGACCGTCGGGCAGCTGACACCCGAGCTGGTGATGGCGTTGAAGATCCGGTCGACGTACTGACGCAGGTTTTCCTGAAGAGACAATAACGGACAAGCCGTGACACCAGTGCAAGATCAATCGATCGAAACTGCAGTGTTTATTCTAAATGTCTTAAATTCATAATCTTGAATCAGAATATCTTCTTTGATGATGAGGGCGGGGCAATCTGTCACTCACATGAGATCCACCAATAGCAAACTACAACCATCCAATCAACAAACTCAAGCCGCGCCCTACATTTGTTCTTGTTTGCGAAGCGTTTCACTCGGATATATAGCACAATAGAGAAGAAAAGACAAATGACGAGTTTATTCACCAAAGCAAAAGCAAACAGACTCACCCTGTTTGTGTCCAAGTTCTCCGACTCCTTCAGCTTGACGGGGTCGATCTCGCACGGTTTGTGGTCGGCGCAGATCTACACACAAACAACACGGTGAACGCAGCGCTCCTGAGTTATAACGCAGGAGAGGCTGAGAGGAGACTCACCTCATCAATGATGGGCTTGAGCGTGACACGCAGGTAATGCATCCCCGCCAGCTTCATGGTCTCATCGATGCATTTCGACGTGAGCGAGTTTCCCCGGAATATAGTGTTGGGATCCCT
Organism: Chanodichthys erythropterus; assembly: GCF_024489055.1. Lineage (NCBI taxonomy): Eukaryota > Metazoa > Chordata > Actinopteri > Cypriniformes > Xenocyprididae > Chanodichthys > Chanodichthys erythropterus. Next base: position 1,037,584 of record NC_090232.1, read on the forward strand.
GCGGAGACAAGAGGAAGGTGAGGAACGAGTCGAGACGTCTGAAGGCAGATGAAGTGTGTTTTACTCACTGTGTGCGGTTGATCTCTGCGTGTGCGATGGCACTGAGGAAAGGCACGATCTTGCCGTAGTGCAGGAAGAGTCGCACCAGCGGGACGGCCGCCTCCTGCTTCTCACGGCACGCCTCGCCCAAGATATGAGCCGCCGACGCCGAGACGGGCTGTAGAGAGAAGCACTGCGATTGATCAATAGTGACAAATTAGATTAATTTGTGCATTATCGATTTGACTGCACCGACACTATTAGATAACTGAATTGATCTGAAAAAGACACTTTTGTGTTTTTAGAGCAGCTTAAAGGATTAGTTCACTATCAAATTAAAATTTCCTGATAATTTACTCTCCTCCATGTCATCCAAGATGTTCATGTCTTTCTTTCTTCAGTTGAAAAGAAATGAAGGTTTTTGATGAAAACATTCCAGGATTTTTCTCCATATAATGGACTTCACTGGGGTTAAAGGTCAAAATTACAGTTTACAGCGATCCAAGACAAGAAATAAGGGTCTTATCTAGAGAAAGCATTGCTTATTTTCTAAAAAAATTAAAATTATATACGTTTTAACCATAAATGCTCATCTTGAACTAGCTCTCTTCTTCTTCTCTATTTGAATTCTGGCAGTGTAGACACTGCTAAGAGTATTACTGCCCTCCACAGGTCAAAGTTTGAACTAAATTGTCATATACAATATGCTAGTGCAAGTATATAACAATTAGTTCAAACTTTGACCTGAAGAGGGCAGTAATACACTTAGCAGCATCATTGAAGTCCACTATATGGAGAATAATCCTGGAATGTTTTCTTTAAAAACCTTCATTTCTTTTCGACTGAAGAAAGAAAGACATGAACATCTTGGATGACATGAGGGTGAGTAAATTATCAGGAAAATTTTATTTGAAAGTGAACTAATCCTTTAAAGCTGAATTCATGCTTAAAACAATCTGTCAGTGGAGTCAGAAACATAATCTTAATTATTCAAAGGAAAAACAAGATTATTTTTCGGACCCCATTGGCAGATATTTGTTTTGTTTTAAGCGTAAAGTCACTTTTTTGATTGTGTTTTGATTTAAGTTTAGATGTTTGTATTGGAAAACAAGTCAGAAATACTGAGGAAGAGCATCATTGTTTAGTCAGTCCAAACCCCCAGACACACCTTTGCCTTGACCTCACTGACCTCGACGTGCGCCGAGTGCAGCAGCAGGTCACGGAGCGGGTTATAATGCTCCGTGGGGAACACGTGGTCCTCCGTGTAAACGATGTTGAGCCGTAACGAGCCCAGCTCATCAGCCTTCACCGATTTATGTCCATTATCTCTGGGCTGTAGGAAGTACCTGAAAGAGAGCAGAGGATGAGCTCCTGCCCTGGAAACACGAGCGGCTCACACAGAACACGCGTGACGAGGCTCGTACCATGCGTCATGAACACCCGACTGTCCCAGCACCTTCAGCTGCACCCGTACCTCTCCCAGAAACTCGTCTCCGAACTTCAGATTGCTGGCGTTCCACAGGTCCACCCTGAGAAGAGAGTCTGCGCTCACATTACTGGACTCAGAGCGTTCATTAAAGTAAAGATGAAATCAAATTAAATAATAATATTAAACTAGAGGGGTAAAGTTTGTGTTGGCTTGATAAAGTCAGGTCTGAAAGTTTAAAATAACTTTGAAAAGCTTGAAATTTGAAGGTCTTACTTGCAGAAAGTATTTGTTTTTGTTATTAGCATGATAGCATGTTTCAGCATTATTAGCATTTTGCTAGCATGATTTAGCATGTTGATAGCATTTTTTAACATTTTGCTACCATAATTAAACAAACTACTAACATGTTGCTTGTATGATTTAACATGTTGTTAGCATGAACTAGCCTGTTGCTAGCATGATTTAGCTCATTGCTAGCATGTTTTAACATGTAGCTACCATTATCCAACACCCTGCTAGCATGCTGCTTGTATGATTTAACATGTTGTTAGCATTAATTAACATGTTGCTAGCATATTAGCATGATTTAACATAACATGTTTCAGCATTATTAGCATTTTGTGCTAACATGTTGTTAACATGTTTTAACATATTGTTACTATGATTATTATGTTGTTAGCATGATTTAGCACATTTCTAGCATGTTATAACATGTTGTTAACACGATTAGCATGTGTCTAGCATGATTTCACACATTGTCAATATGACTTAACATTATTTAGCATGATTAGCATTTTGCTAGCATGTTTTAATACGTTGCTACAATGATTCAACAAACTACTAGCATGTTGTTTGTATGATTTAACATGTTGTTAGCATTATTAGCAGTTGGCTAACATGTTAACATGATTTAACACGTTGATAACATGTTTTAGCATGATTAACATTTTATTACCATGATTTAACATGTTGCTAGCATTTTATAACATGATTAGGCATGTTTCCAGCATGATTTAACACATTGCTAGCATGAGTTAACATGTTTTGGCAAGATTAGCATTTTGGTAGCATGTTTTAACACATTGCTGACATGTTTTAACATGTTGCTAACATGATTACCATGTTGTTAACATGTTGCTACCATGATCTAACATATTGCTAACATGAGTTAGCATTATTAGCATATTGTTAGCATGATTTAACACATTGCTACTTTGTTATAACATGTTGCCAGCATGCTTTAACACATTGTTAACATGAGTTAGCATAATTACCATGTTTTGCTAGCATGATTAGCATGTTACTCTCACTGCGTACAGATTACAAAACAACAACTCTTTTCTCTCAGTGTCTGAAACGCTTCGATCAAGGATTCGGTCTCTCTAAACCCCGCCTTTCTGAGAGCTGCTCTGCTCTGATTGGCCAAAAACCAGACGCTCATTATCATATCTGAATCTCAGCTCTTGATTCACAGTGATACGAACAGTAACGATGGCGTCGGTTTTACCGTATCAATCTCAGCAGAAAACAACATCTTCTCGCCACGAACAACACGAACCAAACTCTTCCAGTCTCAGACTACAGTGATTGAGGGCGGGGCAAAGAGACGCTGTTCAGCCAATGAAGACCAGAGGCTGGCATTATGCAAATGAGTTACAAACCTATGCAGTTTCAGCAGGAAGTGAGACTGAAATTGCTGACGACTCGTTTCAGTTCAGAATCACTTCTTCCTTTTAGGAGACAAAAACTCAATTTATCTGCACTTTGGTCTTTGAAACTTTTTATTTACGTTTTACATGAAAGGCAATATCCGAAAATCATAATAGGGGCAGTTGCTGCAAGTGTGACTCGTAAACACAGACCATGATGCACCATGGGAAGTTTATACACTAACACACTCAGTTACGTCACTGGTTCAGTGTAAACTTCTGAGAATCACACACTCACTTGAGCGCCAGCTTGTCCACGTCGTCCTCCTCCACGTCGAACTGTCGTTTGGTGTAGCTCAGCGGTTTGGTCACCTGTGTGATGAAACAGGACACATGACACACCTGAGACGTGCCTCTGCACATATAAGACGAGGTAACGTCTGTCTGAAACACAGCAAACCACTTGACTAATCCGCGAATAACGTGTGTTTGATGATACGGAGTTATATTTGCACTGATGATGATAATAATGTGTGTGTCCAGTGTGGGTGGGAAAGACCGCGAGGGCTGCGAGATAAATGGAGCGGATTGTGTGTCTCACAATCAATCACACTCTTGTCTCGTCGTCCTCTGGGACGCGTTTGTGTGTGTGCGTGACTCATCCAGTCCAGAGCCGAGGACAGAGAGAAAACAGCTGTCACGTCTGATAACACGAGCGGCTGTCGTCTGAACGCTAAAATACTGGCATTATGTAGAGAGAGATGTGTGTGGAGGGTGTGAGAAGTGTTAAAGTGAGAAACCACAATCCATGAGTATAAACACCTGAAACCTCATTGATTAAACTTTCAATCTGAAACATCATTGACGCTCTCATCACTCATCTCAAGACTTTACTGAAAATAAATCACACTTTCACTGTGTAGATTCTTTATGCGTACATGTTTGATGCGCACATAAACAAGTGTGTTATTATGTTGACGTGCAGATACCTCAAAGAAGAAGACCTCGTCAAACTGAGGATTGTTGGTTTTCCGCTTGACCTTCGTCTTCTTGGCCTCTGACCTGTGAGGAGGGATTTGCAGCTATTTTAGGTGACGTGAGCAACAGCAAAGTTGAAACCAGTGACTGAATCACAGTGATAAATTAATACTTTTATTCATCAAAGACGCATTAAATTGATCAAAAGTGACAGTAAAGACATTTATAATGTTACAAAAGATTCTGTTTCAAATAAACGCTGTTCTTTTGAACTTTCTATTCATCAAAGAATCCTGAAAAATAAAACGTATTACAGTCTGTTTTCAACATTGATGATAATCGTAAATGTTTGTTGAGCAGCAAATCAGCATATTAGAATGATTTCTGAAGGATCATGTGACACTGAAGACTCTATGACGTCATTTTCCATCATTAAAATTTTCCCACCATTTTGAATTTTTTTAACTCCACTTAGGACGTTGTGCCGATTTTCACAAAAATAGAATCTGATCATCTTCAGACAATGCCGACAAAAAGTTGTGGAATTCAAGTTGATTTATTGAAAAATTTCAGAAAAACGTGTGAACGAATTTTACGTAACGATTGCGAAAATAGACATAATCTCCTCAACGCTTTATCATATACAGACCAAACTTGGTACATATCATCACAAGCATGACTTGAGGTTACATGCTGCATTTCAGTGCAGCACCACCTACTGGTCTGGAGATACAAAAAATGGCTATTTTTGCTTATAACTTCTAAATTTTTTGTCCAAAAATCATAAAAGCGGCATTATGTCAAATTATATCAAATTTTCCCATATCGGCCATTTTGGGCGTCAGCCATTTTTAACTTTGTAGTAAAATGTGTTTTATGAAAGCATGAATGTATCATTATGAAACTCGGTATGGGTCATCGGCACGATGCCCTGAAGGAGTCTGAGAAGTTTCAGACCAGCGCCACCTAGTGGTGGAAAAAAAATATTTACATGCTTATAACTTTGGATATTGTCATCTTATTTTCACTGGATTCCTGATTCCTTGCTGAGTCCAACGCTACCAAACATGCTAGTTTTTGCTTTATGGTTTGTGCAACGTTGTGATTTAGTGTTTAAACAACATTCGCGAATATCTTAGAAACCGTTAGTCTGATCGAAATGAAACCACAGTAGGAACATCAGAAACAGGTCGTTGACTAAACACTAATGGCCAAATGTCAACATTTTGATAGTAAATGGCAAAAAAATGCAATCAAAGTCAGAAGTGGGTCATTTCTTATGTCTTCATATGTCTATAACTCCTAAACGAAATGAGATATTTTCACCAAATTTGACAAGCTTAAGTAATGGGGCACTGCGCCACATGGTGGCACTATAATTGAACAAAACATGAAATTGGCTCTAACTACAGTACTCTTGGTCTAATTGACTTCAAAATTGGCATGCAGTGTCTTTGTCTCAGTTGCTATCATAGTCCATTATGACGTTGTTGGTCTGCTGCTAGCTTCCTTTGTTGCATGTGATAGAAACAGCAGCTTCAACCAGGGAAACACTGAGTTTCACATATTACACGTTTTAAAGCAATGCATGTGCGTTGTTGTCAAGCGTATGTTTATTCTTCTAAGGTCACACGCTAAGCCTTGAGCTGCGGTGGGAACCACGCCATAGTAAAGACTTAATCGGCACTTGTAAATTGGATGAGAGGATAAACTTTGGGGTTTGATCTCACCTGGAGGGGCCCAGTAACGACACGGCCGCGTACGGATCACACTGGCCATTCACGATCGGCAGATCCTGACACTCCAGAACCCTGCGGAAGAAAATCATTATGAGCTTCACACGCAAGAGCTGCTGGGAGCGTTTTGCAAGTGCGTTCACCCTAAATAAACAGCTCACCATGAAGTGAAGGACACTAAATTCACATCAGTGTAGGAAAACAAGCGCTGGTAATTAGACTCAAATATTGGTGCTCAGCTCGCAATTGTCAGACCTAATATACAGTACATTTATTCATAATAATGGTATTTTTTACATGGAATCATATACAGTATAATATAATAATAAAATAAAAAATTTGCTGATTAAACCCACACACCTATAATATAATATTGCAGTCTGATTAAACCTACAAACATTAATTTCGTATGAAGGAAGGCCTTTATGTTCTTTATGTGTGATTGAAATTTAAACTGCACAGTTATTGTGGTTATCTCAAATAATTGTGATTAGATAGAATAACCACAATCAGACAATTAGAGATTAGGCCTAGAGATACAACAAGTGATTAATCGTAAAGAGACAATAAACTTAAAGTGCTGGTAATTCAGTCATCGTTCAGAATTAGATTTTTTGCAATCATGAAAAGTAGAAAAACATATTTTTTTGACATTATAAAAAATAAATAATGTCAACACGTCACAAACGTACAGTGCTATTCTATATTCAGATAATGTAAATGAAGCGGCGCTCTAATGCTGATGAATGAATAGGATCTACAGCATCTCTAATACCATCAGATCCTTCCAGAGCACTTCCTGTGTGTTAAGCCTCTTTATATAATACTGCGGTCTGACCTGGTCATACAGCCGCCCATAAATACACCAGCCGTGACGTCCAGCGCTGCAACATCGCAGACACTGAAGCACTGATGATTGCAGATTGCATCATTATACTTGGCTATCAATATCAAAAACAGTGTCAAAAATACATTTCTAATATTGACCATTGCTTGTTTTGTCTAAGAGAAAAAAAACCTTCCCATGTCAAAGTCTCTCACACCACATTCACAGCAGCGCAGTCATGAGTGAATATGTGTGTGTGTGAAGACGTCATCCTCACTGTGTCTTAAAATGGAAGCTGCATAAATATCCTGTGAATGAGAGCGCTGCTCACTGTGACACTAAGCTCATTACCCAGAGTGCTCCAGTGTGGGAAACGGTCCAGACATGGAGCCACTGATGCTGCGAAAGCAAAGACATGCAGTGCTGTACGGTCGCCTATATGAGCACACACACACGACATCAAACAAGCTCATTTTTATCCAGATAACCCAGAGTCCAGCACAGACGCACTCGTGCACACATCAGTTCACTTATTTACTCTCAGTCTGAGTGTTGCGTTTCTCTCGTCTCTTAAAATAAAGCGGCAAATGCTAATCAAACCACATTCACAGTGACGGATCAGCAGAGAGCTGGAATTGTGAAAATGCAACACTGATAAGTGCAGATTGAAGGCAAAAGCTCTCGTGATCATCACATGCTCTAAAATGAACTGATTTATATTTTTATTTATGCATTTGGCAGATGCTTTTTATCCAAAGTGACATTCAAGGGATACGTTTTATTAGTTCATGCATTCCCTGGGAATCAAACCCATGAGCTAGATACATAAACAACAAAGAACAGGCATTTTTCATGTTCATTTTAGAAACTATTAGACTGACAACATGATAAACCCATCTTTAAAGGGTCATGAACTGCGTTGTTTTATTATTTTATAATGTTTCCTGGAGTGTACTTATAATGTTAGTATGCTTTTTACATCAAAATTGCCATAATTTAGAAATAAAAGGCATTTTTCCTACCCTGATTTGAACGCTCTGTTTTAGGGGGCGTGTCTCCGTGACATTTTTGCATATGAAATAGCTAAGCATTACTTTCTAGTGTTTTTATTAAAGCTCTCAAGGTTAACTAATCATGAAAAGTGTTGCATTATATTGAGATCGTGGCATGAAAGGTTGCAGTGATGAACACTGTATTCGATCACAGACATGTTGTTGAGCTCATGAAAGCAGTGATCTTGTTCATTTCTGCACGCTAACGAATGCTTTCATCATAACTAACAGTGCAAACACCATAAAACTAAGAGATTCACTGAATAAAACGGTCCAGAACTCAGTCACTGAAAAACTCAGTTTGATTGACAGCTCCAGCGATTGCAAAGGGAGCGTTTTTTGATTGATTTCTATATATAATTTAATCACCGTTTATTTAACAGATTATTTTAACCTACTAAGAGAAACAAGGTGAAGTTTAGTCGCTGGTTTGATTTACTGACACACAGACAAAGATCATGTGACTGTACATGAATCATTAATATCAGATCAGGCATCAGAATGAACACAGTTACTGACATGTTGTTGCATTACTGTCGAGTTCATATCGTAAAAGTCTGTTTGCACTGAAATGCGATTGATTTACCAAAGAATCCACAGTGAAATGAACCGAATACAAATAAATAAAGCTCAACTGAGACATTCACTGCAAGAATAATGACTGTTTCCAAACATTTTTCCAAACACTCATCAGTCATTGGTCAGACTGTCAGATAGTCCCGCCTCCAAATGCACATGATTGGTTGACTCCGTGATTTAACATTAATCCGACACACCAGACACTATGTGAACATCTAAACAACGTTACAAGCTAAAAACAAGGATGAAATCTAGATAAATTAGTCAATACGACTGATTAGATGGTTGCTGGAAGGCAAAGTCTTCACATCTCTCTCTTCAACTCTTAAAAATACTTAATTAGTTTAATTTAATGTAATTTAATGCCAAGGTAAGAAAACACCAAATATAAAAAATAACTGTGAACAGGCTCTCTGAAAACAAGATGAGACACAAGCGCTGCCACTCGTGAGCTCTGATTGGCTGACGGGCGGCTGTGTGGAACTTGTGATTGGCTCACCGTGTTGCCAGCTTGTGGCAGACGACACCGCTGTCTGTGATGACCTCACTGAGACGCAGCTCCAGGTGAACCTTCCCCTGCGGAGGAGAGAGAGAGAGAGAGCAGCGTTACCATGGTTACTCCCGCCACCCGAAGAGAGGGAGAGACGGAGGAGAGAAACCAATGAAGAACGACTGCAGGGTCCCATGAGTCTTTGCTGGGTGATGAGTCACACAAAACACTCGGGGTGGGCGGTACTACGGTGCAGTAGATGTGATCTGATGTGTGTCTGTTTTGAGTCTTATAATATAATTTATATGTCAGTCAGCTCTTCTTCTGAGCAAATGAAACTTTCCTCCAGTCGAAACAAAGTTTCTCTGTCTGACTTCAGCTGACATCATCAATATACAAATGAGCCTTGAGAAGAGGATGGGCGGCTCTTCTTCACACACAGCACAACAATGAGCGCTCTATGGACAGAGACTGTCGCTCTTCATCACACACACACATCCTTCCTCTCAATGAATGCGTCTGTGTTTCTGCGGATCCGACATCTCAGCATCAAATGAAGAGAGCAGGAAGAGCTCAGACTGAGTTCCTGTGCAAATCATGGCCGTTTGGAGCTCTGTTAGTGGTCATGTGACATTCAGGAGCTCAAGGTGAAATGGATTCACTCATGTTTGTGCTCAACACACACTGTATTTGTTTTGAATTCCGCTGGACCTGAACGCCAGCACACACACACACACACACACACACACTGAACACGTACCTGCACCTCAGAGTCTGCGCAGACGGACTGCAGCGGGAACCAGTGGTCTTTACCGTGGTATTTCTGCAGGTCTTCCTTCTTCACGGCCACTTTACCTAAAGACACATCACAGATTACAGATCAGCTCATCACATGATCACATCTCAAGCACTCAGAAAACCTAGCAACTACCCAGAACACCCTAGAAATGTCTTAGCATGCTCTGGATCTTTAAGATTTTGGCATCAAAGAATGAGAAAGTTTCTAGTTAACAATTGAACGCTTTCTCATTCTCTTTCCTCCTCAATATCTCTGTGACATATTAAAGCCTGCAGCTGCGTTAATCATGAATGAATCGTAACGACGTGGTTGGTCGCAATGAAATGTTTTCATTGGCTGAATGGAAGCCCACACACACAGACACAGATTTGCATGTTTTATGGGGACTTCCCATAGATGTATTGGTTTTTATACTGAACAAACTGTATATTCTTTCCGCACACAGGAAAACTGAAAACTTCACAGAAAACTTTCTGCTATTTTACATTTTCAAAGTACTTCATTTATTATGTTTTTTAAGCTGTTTTCCTCATGGGGACCACAAAAATGAACTGTACTGCGAAAAGATACATCTTGCAGGAAGTACATCTTGCGACATCCTGCGATTCAAAGAAAAGATATTAATGAGAAACGCTCACCGATGCTGGAATCCCTCCTGAACACGTCTCTGTCAAAGATGTAGAAGGAGAGATGGCGGAAACTGCGCGGGATTTCACAATAAAAGTCCTCGCCGTAGAACGGACTGCAGCGGACAGAGAGAGAGATTCAATTATAATCAGTTATTCTGTATCTTAATAAAATTATTTTTCATTGTCAGATTGATGCATGAGTGTGTGTGTGTGTGTGTGTCCTCACCACAAAGACTTCTCTATGGTTTTGGTTCGGAAAACTTCCTCCTGGTCCAGATTCACTGTACAGTAACAATCCCGCATTTTATTCGGACCTGGATACGGAGGGATGTTCTTGGCTTCACCTGCAGAGAGACAGACAGTCGTTCAGTCGTTTATGAGGATGATGATTTATGCGTGAGACACACGTCTGAGCTACCGTTCATTCTGGTGATTGCAAAAGGCAGTATTTTAACATCCTGTTGCAATTGTGTCGATGTTTTGAGATTTATTAAGACAATTCAACACGAACTAAAACAAAAAACAAACACAGTAACTAAAATGCACCAGAATCCTCTCACAACCATCCAGCAAACAAAAATACGTTCTAAGAACGTTGTTCTAATGTTCCCATTAAGTTATGATAACCAAGAAAAAAGTTTTTTAAACGTTTTTTCTTGGTTATGTGAACGTTAAGGGAACATTCCATTTTTATCATTCTTCAAACATTATTGGAATGTTACTCTAAATGTTACAATGAAACATTTAAAAAAGAATGATGGAATGGAATGTTCTTCTGTTTCATTGTAACATTCAGAGTAACATTCCATTGTATCATTCTTCAAACATTGTTACTCTGAATGTTACAGTGAAACATTTAAAAAACATCAGAAGAACATTCCATTTCATCATTATTTTTTTAAATGTTTCATTGTAACATTCAGAGTAACATTCCAATAATGTTTGAAGAATGATAAAATGGAATGTTACTCTGAATGTTACAGTGAAACATTTAAAAAACATCAGAAGAACATTCCATTTCATCATTATTTTTTTAAATGTTTCATTGTAACATTCAGAGTAACAATGTTTGAAGAATGATAAAATGGAATGTTACTCTGAATGTTACAATGAAACAGAAGAACATTCCATTCCATCATTCTTTTTTAAATGTTTCATTGTAACATTTAGAGTAACATTCCATTTCATCATTCTTCAAACATTATTGGAATGTTACTCTGAATGTTACAGTGAAACATTTAAAAAACATCAGAAGAACATTCCATTTCATCATTATTTTTTTAAATGTTTCATTGTAACATTCAGAGTAACATTCCATTTCATCATTCTTCAAACATTATTGGAATGTTACTCTGAATGTTACAATGAAACATTTAAAAAACATCAGAAGAACATTTCATTTCATCATTATTTTTTTAAATGTTTCATTGTAACATTCAGAGTAACATTCCAATAATGTTTGAAGAATGATAAAATAGAATGTTACTCTGAATGTTACAGTGAAACATTTAAAAAACATCAGAAGAACATTCCATTTCATCATAATTTTTTTAAATGTTTCATTGTAACATTCAGAGTAACAATGTTTGAAGAATGATAAAATGGAATGTTACTCTGAATGTTACAATGAAACATTTAAAAAACATCAGAAGAACATCCAATTAAAACACTCCATGAGCGATGTATGTTTTTTGTGTTAAAGACCAGATAACGTTGAACGAACGTTCTATTAACGTTACAGGAAGAACGTTTGCTCATAACTTTGCTCTCCAGCTGCTGCACTGAACAATACAGCTCAATATTCTCCAGTCTGGTGGGGCAGGGTGGGTTCAACGCAAAAATCTGTGTGGGATCTGCAACCCAATACACACATCACACACGTGAGCGGAGGAATGCTGGCGGTCCGCTCGCACGCACACACACACGCGCGCACGGACACGCGGCTGCGGCCCTGCAGCAGGAAGAATGCAACACTTTGGGAGGAAGTTGGGTGTGTTGCGGTGTGTGTTTCCACAGAAAGAACTGGTGTCCTGTTACACCCTCAACACCCCACCCACACCACTGAAGCTGTCAATCAATCTCAGCGCACTCCACCAGCACGTCTCCGGCTGCTGTACAATAACAGTTGCATCTGTGGGACCCAACTGACATATTACGTTTTCACCACAACCCGCCAAAATAAAAGTTTAACGTGCAATGAAGTGAGTCAGTGGATTGCAGTGAGACTCTAAGCAGATCAGTGATGCTGCAGACAGACGGTGTCGAGGTGCTGACGTGGTAAGCCGATCCATGAATGACATTCCGGATCTGGAAGCATCTCTATTTCCTGTCCACTCCCTCCCAGTGCACATAATCACACAGATCCTGATTGGATTACAGCTCGCAGGTCACTCTGGAGACCACGGCATTGTGGGATTACTGGAGCTGTGTGTGCTCAGTCATCACTAGTGCGAGAACGCATCCTGATCAACCTGTAGGGTCCGATGATGCGGCAATTCATGGAATCCAGTATAACGCAGAATGTTAGGGAATTTGGCAAATGTTGGGAAAGTAGAGATGCACACTTAATCAAAAGGCGATATGGATGAGTGTGTGTGAATGTTAAAGGCCGCCGTATACATCTGAAGCCTCGCGTGACGCTCGTCTGAGACACACAAACTCAAAGTTCTTCATCACAAACAAAAATAAAAGTTTGATTTAACTTGAAGAAATTATGACAGAAATTACTACTATACTATTGTAAAGTTTCCGTCAAATCGATTAATCATGATTAATCGCATCCAACATAAAAGTTTGTAAATATATAATATGTGTGTGTTTGTGTTTATATACATACATACACACACATTATATATATATATATATATCTTTTATGTTAGATTCGATTAATCATGATTAATCGATTTGTAACAATAAAATTATTAAAACTTCATGAAATAATCACAATTTTTCTTCTGTTTTAAATTTAAACAGTAAACCTGTTTTATAGCACTATAAAAAATGAAAGGAATTTAATAGATTAATTAAATTGTTAATATTTTATGTCTTAATTTTGTATTAAATCAATAATCTTAACTTCCATAAACCATAATCACAAAATGATAAAAAATTTAAGACTATTTTTTAAGAAACGTTTCACAAATTTTCGTGCATGTTTTAATTTTAAAAGTAAAAGTATGTGCAGCAAAATTAAAAAAAAAGAGGATTAATTATGAATTTGCTTTGATTATATTTTAAAAGTCTTCATTTAACACCATTTTTGATAATGCATTTATATTAAATCATAAATCCACAATAATAAACTTTTAATAAATTGTTGTTAAATTGTTTCATTATTTCATTTAAATAGACATGATTTTTGATTACTAAAATGTAATTTAACCATTAAAACAGAATCCAGGAAAATTTAAAATGGGAATTTGAATGTAAAATGTAAAAAAATATAATTTGGTTCTTCACCTCTGGCACTGAATATTAACGTTGAGTGTGTTTTTCTGAGGAAAGTGTGCTGCTACTTTACTAAGTGATCACTCACCATTTTCATACTTAAGCCCCAGACTGGAAGTAAAGTAAGTTAGCAACACCCTAGCAACCACCCAGACTACCTTAGCATCTATTTTTCATCACCCCACACACACACACACACACACACACAAAAACACACACAGCGCTAAGAAAACAACTAATCCCCGATGCAACAAGCCTTCACACCACAGGAAAACAGGAAGTGCGGCTCTCCGTTCCCGGCATGTGTTTCCTCTCTCAACAAGAGGGACAGAAAGGCAGCGTCTTGTGTGATCATGTGATATCACAGTCCATGTCAGTGTCCGTCAGCGTCTGTGATGCTGCTGTTCACACTCGCATCCATCTATGAAACTGAAGTGACTTTAGTCTAAACAAAATATATTTTACATTTTTCTGGATTCCATTTTTTTCCTTCTTAATTTTCTGGATTATGTTTTCAGGCTTACATTAAATTTCAGTAATCAGAATGCATGAAACTTTAATTTATTACAGGTTGAACAACGTTTCTGACCATGTAGTCATTTCCAGTTTGTTTCCGGCGTGATTCTTTAATCGACGCCCCCGACCTGGAGAATCTGGGCCCGAGGAGCGTTCCTGACACTGCGGAGGCGTAAACACGAAACATCTGTAAATACATTCACTTCGACACGTGTGTGTGGGAACGCATGCTTGTCGCCATGGCAACAGACTCACTGCAGGAACTGCTTCCTGTTTCGGGCCTCAGCAGACAGTGTAAATGAGTGTGAAACTGAACGAGAGCCAAAAATAGCCTTCCTCTGTAACGCGTCATCATACGGGCGACTCTTTCTACTTCTGCATCCCCGAGGAAAGACAATCACACATGAGATTTCAGGAACATCTCGACTGTGACGAGAGCAAAAGGAGAACAAAAAGCCTCCAGTCATCTCAGATGAAGAGATCTCAATCATTTCTCTATGAGCTGCTGATGACAACTAATGATCATGTGTTCCTGCTTTATTTGAATGTGTGAGACTACATTTATAGACACACATAAAGAGGCTCATGAACACACACACACACCTCACAAACACAAACACACTGAGTAGGTGTGAAGAGCAAATCACAGTCACAGGAAATGAGGTCAGGACACCTGAGAGAGAGAGAGGGAATAAACAGAGAGAGAAAGTGAGATGATGATGCTGACAGAGGAAGAAAACCAACTAACCAGGTGAAAATGAAGATACAGGGATATTTAGGGAATGAGAGGAACAGAGTTATGGATAAAGAACGGCTAGTGCTGCACAATTTAGTGAAAAAAATCTAATTGTAATTATTCTGAATATATTGCTTTAAAATGCAATTGAATAAAATCCAGGTTTGCTGTGCTTGTTTGTAGCGTTTTGTAATTATATACCAATATGGCTATATAATAATAATAAGTGCTGTTAAACAATTAAGCGCAATTAATCGCATCCACAAAAAACATTTGTGTTTACATAATATATGTGTTTACTGTTTATATAAATACACACATGCATGTATATATTTAAAAAATATTTATATTATACATTTATAAATATAATATATATATTTTTAAATATTTATATGCTTTTGTGTGTATTTATCTGTACATAATACTTATACACACTACACACACAAACATTGTGTAAACAAACTTTTATTTTGGATGGGATTAATCATGATTAATCATTTGACAGCACTAATAATAATTATTATAATAATCATTTTTCATTCATAAATTCATTAATAATTTACAATAATAATAATGTATTGTTTTATGGTAAAATATATTACAAAAGTAATATTTTTTATTTATTTATTATTTGTATTTAGTAATAATAAAAATAAAAATATTTATGAAATATTTTGTAAATATTTTTATATTTATATTTTTTTGTAAATATTTGTATATTTATATTTTTCATAATTAAATACAAAAAATATTTAAGAAAATAATATAACAGTTATGATTATTTTATATTTTACACAACTGTTAAATTACATTACTAACAATGGCTGGACCATTTAGCGGAAAAATCTAATTGCGATTTTTCTGATTAAATTTTAAAAAGTGATGATCCAGGTTTGCTGTGCTTGTTGTAGGGCTGCAGAACTTGGCCCAAATATCAATATGGCTATTTAATAATAATATTAATTAATTAATTTCCTTATTATTATTATTACTACTGCAAAATAATAATAAAAAAATGTATAAATAAAAACAAAAATAAGAAACATTACTCTTGCGATATTTTTACTGTAAAATTACATTTAATAAAAACTTTAATAAAAAATACATTGAATAGAATTAATTATTTTTAAACTTAAAATATCAAGGTGTAATATTTAATCTCAAAGGGTTCGGCTGATAAAAAAGTTTTTGAATCCCTGATCTAGTAGATCTAGTGGTGTATCTTATAAACTAGGTTAAAAGTTCGCACTCTCTCTCTCTCTCTCTCAAACACACACACACACACACACACACACACACACACACACACACATACACACACTTTGACCATTTACAGTTAGTGGACAAACGGCTCCAATAACAGACACAAACCCTCCATACACACAGATAAAGACAGACACAGATAAAGACACAACAGAGCTGCTGAGAGAGAGAGAGAGAGAGAGAGAGAGAGAGAGAGAGGGGGCATCGACAGGAAATGAGATCGTAAGAAAGGAATTCCCACTGCATTCAAGATGCAGTTTAGCGTCTCTAAACAGGAGCGTTCTTGGGACACGAAGAGCGGCCGCATGTTCAGACACATACAGTGTGCTTTATGAGAGCTTTGAGAAATTTAATCTTGCCAAAACTTATTTGCATTTCCACATATTCAAACTTTCCGTTACGAAACAATGACTGTGTTTACATGCACTTTCTTAACCCGATTATGTATAATAAGCCGCCAATGCGTGTGCTCACGTACATGCGTTTATTTATAAAGGATTAATCGGTGCGCATCATTATTTTTGTGTCCTGCTGGTGCGACTACATTTTGTTAGATCGATCCCACAGAATTTCCATCTTTGAGTGAATTATTCCTGTAATGTAAAACAGATCAATACATCTACACCCGTCATTTAAACAATAATGCACTGTTTGGGAATGTTATAAGTTTTTAAAGTGGCACTGTGTGTTTTCTGATCTGAACTGACCTGCAGAATTAATAATGACTGTTTTCAAACAGGTTTGACAAACGCTGTGATGTTAAAAAACAAAAGTCTGAGAGTTAGACTGCATGCTACACCCATTTACTGTCAACAACCCGGTGCATCAAAACAGGAAGTGGGTGTAGAGTTTCAAATGGCATTTCCTTTACAGGCTTGAGAGTGAAAGCAAAACACTCTGGACTGATTCATATTTCACATTCACGTCTGTGCATTAGAAGATTCGTCAATCCTCAGTGTTATGATGCGTGAAATGTTGACATGTTTTCAGTAAGTTGTGATCCGGTGCCGTCCCTTCCCATAGGGCAACTTTATTCAAATGCCTGTGAGGTTCAGTGACACAATCACTCTGCAAGATACTAAATGAAACAGTGCAGTATAACAGCATCAAATTATCAAATTACATGGTGAAGATGAAATTGCTGAAATTAAAGTCTAACTACCAGTTAACCTCCAGCTTCCCAGCATTACAGAAATAGACACAAGCTCAGTGAAATATTTCATTAAAATATTTACACATTTGATCAACCTATGAAATATAATTTTTCATATAAAATAAATTCTGCTGGAAACATTTACTTTGAAATTGCTGGTAAATTTCACAAATAATTACAAAGAATCAGCAAGCAACACTTTCAATTAAAAATTCTGAAGTAAAAAAGACCAAAATAGTATTTTCTCATTAAACATACTTCAATAATCTTAGTTTTATTTAGTTTTGAAAAATCACTTTTATAGCGCATGGCTCTGTAAATCATATTACTGTTGTTTTGCATTAATAAGTGCAGTTACTAATAGTATTACATGCTTATATATCGAAATGTGACAGTAAAGCACTGAGCTTGAATTGAGATGTAGATCAAATTAACTTGCAAAAACCTTCTCTTATTAAATGAACTGACCGACAGCTTCAGTGATTATAAAATGAGCACTCTTTACTTGCTTTCTGTGTAATTCAGTCACAGTTTGAAGAAAAGTTTTTGTTTTTCATGAGACTTTTCCTACTTTTCCCCAATATATTAGGGAGTGAAAATGGCTAATAAGCCAATAAGTGCTCTTCTGCTGCCATCTACTGGCATCTTTCATGTCTTTTTAAATAAAAGGGCCCCATCATACAGGCACAATGCAAAAGTTTTTTGCTAGTTTCAGCCAGACGCAGTTATCAATTTCCTGTCCCGCGCCACGTTGTTTAACGCGCCCATCTGTTTGGCCATGTTCAGGTGCATTGTTGGCGTGTTGCTATTTTGAGGCAACAGAAAACGACTGTAATAATAATAATAATAATTATTAAAACTTTATTTTTTTAAGGAATAAACACAAATTTTAATCACAAAAAGCTCTGTTGTGCAGCACTTTGTTTGACAAAATGTTTTGTTTAATTTCATATGATTAAAATATAAATTAAATTAACATTTTATGCCTTCATTTGATTGACAGAAAAATTAAAAAACACAACACAGAATTTCTGAAAAAAACAAAACATTTTAAATTAATTATTAAAATAATAATAAATTTTGTTGTTTTTATGAATTCAATTAATTACCTAAATATGCTTTTTGATTATTACAATTTAAATTTTGAATCTGGTAAAATGAATTTGGTAAAAATAAAACATATTTCATAAGAACCTAAAAATGTATTTTTTGTTCAACTTTTAAAAATTGTTAAATTGTATGTGTTTATTGATTTCAATTAATTGGACATGCTTTTTGATTACCTAAATTAAGTTTAACCATTAAAATCAAGTAAAAAACAAACAAAAAAACAATGGAATTTAGAAAAAAAATAAAATAAAATTGGGGAAATAATAAAATGGATTTCATAGGGCCCTAGATATGCGTCACAATAGGGGAGAAATTACTCTCATGCAGACTTTGACCACTACTGAAGAGGAAGAGTGTCGCTGGAGGTCAGGTCCACAGGAGGACGTCTAGAAACGCTGCCAGATGAACAGAGAACTCGTAACCCCTCATAAACTCGCCCATGACCTCCTTCAGACGGAGCACTGGGATGGTTTCTTCATCCGAGGGCAGTGCAAATCAAAGTCTGCAAACCTCTGCTTGACCGACCGACCGCACTCCTCCTTCAACACCACAAACCACACACGTCTGTCCTGGTTTACTAGCAACCTTCATCACATTAACCAGCTGAACTACAGTGTTTGGCCATGTTCAGGTGCATTGTTGGCGTGTTGCTATTTTGAGGCAACTGAAAACGACTGCGCCATTGACCAACAAAAGGATTACAACGTTTTAACCTTGCGCATGAGCAGATCCGTTTCCTCACTAGAGAAGCGTTCAGTTTTTCCGCTTGCAAATTCCACCATGTAAATAGCTTAGATCATTAAAATAGGGCCCAAAGTGTTCCTTCATCTTTAAACTTTTAGTTTTACAAATCATCACATTAAAATAACATTAAAATTCATTATATTTAGACATTTGAAGTGCTGGAAAAAGTGTGAAGTCCTTGAAAAGTACTTGAATTTCACTCCCAAAAGTTTGCATGAACCTTGAAATGAATAATGTAAAAACATTTGACTATTTTTGTGACCATGATACAGTTAGCGTTACTCACTGGAGAGCCTTACATAACATGTTCATTCATGACTCAATATTTCTCCTGGTTTCCACATCAGCACTGTTTGATCTGATACCTGTAGTTTATAACAGAGAATCTAAATGCTTCCCACTAGATCTCCCTGCGATGTTATTAATTCTGTGGCGAATTCAACTCTGGAGAAATGAGCTCTGATGACGACAGCAATGTTGATATAAACCATCTGTTCAAATTTAATCCTTCCAAGGTCCAAAAGGTAACAAAATATGCTTACGTGAATATGAATTTTATTCTCTTGTAATTGTTATTAAAATATCAGGAGAGTTTTATACTATTGTGGCAGTTATAGATCCATCTGTGTTATAATATTATAAAATAAATTATAGATCCTGGTCACTGGAGACCCAAATATGTAATAATAATTAGTGAAACATTTGTGTATTTAAGGGTTAATATTATATTATTCATAATAATTGTGACCAACATGAAGAACACCTTAATCACAGCATTATAATTTATATATATATATAACTAGTCAACCCATTTTTCATGACTGTGCCGGTCCATAAATCCTGCAGTATGAGAGTTATATATCGGATCTGCTCTGTTAACTTCTGAAGGACGTGCGTCTGTTTGCCCCGAATGAGTGCGGAAGGTGGAAACAAGGACAGAAACACACGAGGCAGGTGGACATGTGCGGATGTTACAGGCCTGCGAGGGAGTCCACCATCAACAGACGCAGATATTCCAATGACAACATGATTATGTCAACAGGAAATGCGTGTTGAGGTTTACATGAAAACACTGTTAAATGTCCAGCAGACGAGCACAAAGACAGGAAACCAGCTCATTCATTAAACTCATTACACTTTGAGTTTTCTTAAATACTCCAAAACCACTACATACTTTTGTGGTGTTCCTGGAATACTACTTCAATCTGTGCGCCGGGAACTGAGTCATAAGTACTGTCTGAGACATCACTTCCCCTATGAGCTGAGCTGAAATCACAAATCAACATTTGTATGGAATATTGCAGTGATGATTTATCAGTGCACATCATAATTGTGTAATTCATAATCTTGAATCAGAATATCTTGCAGCATCTCTTATCTGATGATGAGGACGCCCTACATTTGTTCTTGTTTGTGATGCATTTCACTTGGATATTTAGGGCCCTATGATTTCTGTGATGCAGAAAACATGGACGGAATCGCAGAATCCAATAATAAAAATTGAATTTACTGCATAACGTGGAATTTTTTTGATGAATAAATAAAAAGTATGTCAGTACACTTAGAGTAGTGTCTGTGAATATTAAACCGCAAAAAGAATATTCACTGCTTCATCAGCATTTTACGGTTTCATTTGAGAAAAACTATCATCAATATCATAACTCAAAGGTCTTCACTGTCAAAATAAAAGTTTGGTTTAACTTGAAGAAATTGTGACAGAAATATATTACTGTCGTGCAGTAGAATGTAGCTACGTCTTAATGCAATAATAATGCTAACAATAATAACAATTAAAACTTTATTTTTTTAATTTTCTTCCATTCATTTTAACAGTAAAGCTCTGTTGTGCAGAACTTTGTTTGACAAAATGTTTTGTTTAATTTCATATAATTAAAAGATAAATTAAATTAACGTTTTATGCCTTCATTTGATTGACAGAAAAATTAAAAAACAAAAAAACATTTTAAATGAATTTTTTAAATAATAATAAATTTTGTTGTTTTTATGAATTCAATTAATTACCTAAATATGCTTTTTGATTATTAAAATTTAATTAAACCATTAAAATTGAATCTGGTAAAATGAATTAGGTAAAAATAAAACGTATTTCACAGGAACCTAAAATGTATTTTTTGTTCAACTTTTAAATTTTTTTTAATGATTTCAATTAATTAGACATGCTTTTTGATTACCTAAATTAAGTTTAACCATTAAAATCGAGTCCAATAATTTTTTTTTTTTGAAAATTTAGAAAAAAATAAAATAAAATTGGGGAAATAATAAAATGGATTTCATAGGGCCCTAGATATACGTCACAATAGGGGAGAAATTACTATCATGCAGATTTTGACCACTACTGAAGAGGAAGAGTGTCGCTGGAGGTCAGGTCCACAGGAGGACGTCTAGAAACGCTGCCAGATGAACAGAGAACCCGTAACCCCTCATAAACTCGCCCATGACCTCCTTCAGACGGAGCACTGGGATGGTTTCTTCATCCGAGGGCGGTGCAAATCAAAGTCTGCAAACCTCTGCTTGACCGACCGACCGCACTCCTCCTTCAACACCACAAACCACACACGTCTGTCCTGGTTTACTAGCAACCTTCATCACATTAACCAGCTGAACTACTGACAAGAGTGCCTAAATAACAAGACAGTTGACTACTAGTTAACAGCATTAACCATCTGCATGATTAGATTACTGACATCACTGATAAATCATGCATAATACGATCATGATCATGAGAGTAAACAGAGTCGTGTTGATTTGAGGTGTGAGTGAAAAGAAGGAAGCAACGACACAAATTCATGATTCTTCACCGACAGTCCAAGTGAACCTCCATCTGGTTTGCATTATCCCGCTGCTTCCCAGGAATATGGAAAAAAACACACAAAAAAAACAAGCAGCTTTGCAGCTCGTCCAGCCAAATCAGGAAGTGATTTGAAGCAGTTTCCTGTTTCCTCGTCGCTCCCCCTACCAGAAGCTCCTGACCCCTAAAAGCCCGACAGCGTTTCCTCTAGACACACGAGCTCCGTCAGGAAACCCGGAGCAGAACTCCATTTATGTACCGCAGCGAACAGGGAGCTTCCGTTTCCTTCCGTCGACACATCGGCCAAATCTACTAACCGTGACACCATTATTCACAGCAAACACCCAGAATGCCCTGTGCACAAGAGATGTCAGGAATCAAGGATGCCAGTTCAACAAAGAAACAACATTTAAACACAATCTGACCTGCAGAAAGATCAAAATGTTGAGATTTTCAGCATTTTCAGTCATTGTTATTTTGATTCCTGAAGAGTAAAACTGTGATGCTGCTTTCTGTGATGTCAAGTTCTGACTCAACCAATCACATGAGTTTAGGGCGTGGCTATCTGACTGACTGACCAATGATGGATGAGTGTTTGGAAGCATGTTTGGAAACAGTCATTATTGTTATTGTTAAACACAACTGTAAGAGATTTATGCAGCCAATCGTTTAGATTGTTTAAAGTGAAAGCAACCTAATATACCCGCAATCAAACATGTACTTAAACTTAAAGAACTCTTTGTATCTGAATCTTTATGTTATATTTATTTGTCATCATTCGTTTCATTGTTCTTATTTTATTATTATGTAATTACTTGAGAACTTTTTACATATGTTAGGCAAGTATTTGTTTTGCAGTGGTTTGCTTATAAGATTTCGGTTATATTGAAATTGATACACTATATTTTTTTTTGTATTTTTAGTGGATTTTATGGTATTAAATTATATGTATGGAATTGTTATGATACATTTATTACCTGTTAATCACTTTTGGAGCATAAAAATGAAATTTCCAACTTGTAAATCTTTGGATCACAGTCTGAAGTTTGGTCTCTTTTTAAAGAAGACACTTGTCAGATTATTGCTGAAGTACAAATAAAAAAAGTTTATTATTATGAAAAATGCACAAAAGTAATATTTTATATGAAATACATTTTTTTCCAAAACATGTTTTACTCTAAAACTGTGAGAAAATCAAAGCTATAAATCTGAACAAGTTGTGTTCCAAATTTGAGCTTGATATCTCAAAAAATGAGCTTTCAGTCAGATTTTGTTTGGGCGCAGTACCAAATGCTTCCACTAGATGAAATTCATTTCTCATTCCTTTCAAATGCACTCATTTTTGACCGTGAACATTATGGGCCCTATTTTAACGATCTTAGGGCGTATCTGAATCCACTTTTGCTAGTTTAACGATGGGAAAAATAATCTGCGCATCAGGCGCATGGTCTAAAAGGGTTGTACCTATTCTTTTAATGAGTAATAGGTGTGTTTTGGGCGTAACGTGCAATAAACCAATCAGAGTCTCATCTCCCATTCTCTTTAAAAGCCAGTTGCAACACGCCAACAATGCACCTGAACACGCCTTGTTTTCAGTCCATGGGTGAACAGATGGGCAAGAGTGCATTAGCTATTTAAACAACGTGGCCCTGGACGTGAAAATGATAACTGCGTCGGGCTGAAACTAGCAAAAAACACTTTGTGCCTGGTGTCGCATTGTGCCGTGTGTATGATAGGGCCCATAAGTGTGACTATTTTTTCAGGACCATTTAACCTTTTCGAATCATGTCCATGATTTTTTACCCTAAGTGCCAAAACCTTTACCAAGTTTCGTAACATTCCAATGAAGTAAAAAATTCTAAAAAAACAAAACGTAATTTTTTTTTTCTGTCAAAAATGAGCGAATGGTTAAAATTTGATAAGAGACCAAAACAAACATGATTTATCTTGTGTCATGATTTATGATGTTTATTGGCCATAATAGATAATATGGCAGATGTAGTAATTTTTCGCGAATTTCTGGAAATTACCACCACAGCCATTTTGATCGCAAAAAACAATTATGGGACTTACTATAAACCCATTACTACTGACAGAACAACACACTGGCCATTTTTGTTCATTTTGAAGCATTATATCATCCAGTGGTCACACAGATATTGTTTCAGTCGTTACAAAATTGCCAACCCCATGCCCAAAAGAAACCTCAGATGCTCTCACAGTCTCCAGCCTCATATCAGCATTCAGGACACCTTGACAAGGCAACAGTTGACTAGCAGTGAGAGACGTTACAGTGCGTCTGCCCAATCAGCTGGACACAAAACTTTCAGTAAAGCAGGGTGTGACTGCCTTCATGAGCCTGATAACATCTACCACAGACAAGATTTCACTGAAAGATCACGTTGGGTTTCCTCTCGCTGGTTGAAGGTGCGTGAAGCGAGCCGTCGAACCGAGGCGGGACTGGAACTACTTCTCCAAAACATGCGCAACTGTGAAGCAATCGGGTTAAAAATACCAAACCGCCACACAGGGACGTGAAGATGTTAGGAAACAACAGTCGCAATCAGGACGAGAGTTTCAGCAAGCTAAAGTGTTCTGGATTTGATCTGGATCAAGTCAAAATGATTAGTGTAGCGCTTTTCACAATACACATCGCTTCAGAGCAGCTTTACAGCAAAATCATGATGTTACTGTTTATAAGATCTTACAGTGTTGATAACAATTTCACTTTTTAATGCCCGCTTTTGCACTGTATTTCTGGCAGAAACTGTGCATGGTTAGCTTTTGTACGGGTCATTATTTATGTTTGTGTTATAAATCAAACGGAGTGATATTTAAAGCAGGCTCTTATAAATGTGTCCACTGTGGTCCATATGGAAATGAAGAGCCTGGCGCTCGGAGCCAAACACGTGCCTGACGCCGCGCCGCGTTTACTGTGCCGTACAGAGATTAGATTAGACTGCGTGTGTGTGTGTGTGTGTGTTCTGCTTTAATCTGAGTCGAAAACAACTCAATGACAGCAGCTCTCTCACTTCATATGTGTGTGTGCTGGACCAGCAGAGATGAAGGAAGAGAACAACAATGCACAAATGAACACACAGAAATGCTTTGGTATGGAAGCTCATTTCCGCCACATAAGGTCGTAATAAAGTAGTAATAACGACATAAAAAGCCAAATTCATGACATACAAGTCATATTTATGAGATAAAGTCGAAATTATGACATAAAAATCTAAATTATACATATGAAGTCATAATTATAACATAGAAAGCCATAATTTCGACTTCTTATGTCTTAATTTTGACGTTTTATCTCATAAATATAACTAAATATGTCATATTCTTGACTTTATATTTGATAATTAAGACTTTATATGTCATAATTATGACTTTTACGTCAAAAATTCAACTTTTTATATCATAATTCTGACGTTTTTTTCTCAAATATAACTTGTGACTTATAACTAATAGAGACTTATTATGTAATAACTGTGACTTTTTATGTCATAATTATGACATTATCTCATAAATTTAACTTGGTATGTCATAATTTTGACTTATGTCATATTTATGACGTTCTGTCTAATAATATAACTTGGTATGTCATAATTTTGACTTTTTATGTCATATTTATGACGTTTCATCTCATAAATATAAGTTGGTATGTCATAATTTTGACTTTCCATCTAATAATTGTGACTTAATATGCAATAATTGTGACTTTTTATGTCATAATTGTGACTTCATCTCATAAATATGAGTTAGTATGCCATAATTTTGACTTTGTACCTGATAACTGACGTGTCAATTTCAACATTTTATATCATAGTTATGATTTTAAGTCAAAATTTTGACTTAGTATCATGTCATATCGACTTTTTGTCATAATGACTTTTAAGTCAAAATTTCAACTTTGTCAATTTTGATTTTTTTTGCCATAATTATCATTTTAAGACAAAAAAAAATATCTTCATAATTTTCACTTTGTCATAATGACTTTTTATCTGATCATTTTTGACTATGTATGTTATGTAATAATGTTTTCTGTCATAATTTTGACTTTCCATCTCATAAACATGACTTAGCATTTCATCATATCTAGTTTTAATATCACAAACATAAAGCATTATTTTTTTTCTTATGTGGCTGTAATGGGATTCTATACTTTGGCAATACAAATGTACAATTTCAAATGTCACGCACAGTCAAACAGAAATCTTTTTCTGAGTGTTTACCGTGTTTACATCAGTCAAACCAGAAACAACACGCCACCAGTCAAACTGAGAACACAGAGAACATCTGACTGTCTGTCTGTCTGTCCAGGAAGAAAATCACATGTATTTCTGTTCATTTCTCGGAAAGAATGATTCCACATGCATGTTTTACTTGTTGCAATGCCTGTGTAAATGATTTCAGATGCAGAACACACACAAAAAACGCCAGTTTCATTTATGAGTCCAGGGCTAAAAATGTCCTGCTCCTTTTAAACATCTACAGCTGGAGTGAGAGACACACATCTGTCACACAGGGAGCGTTCCCACAACCTTCACTGCTGCTCTGTACGTACATGTTCAGATAAAACGTTCTAATAACACTTAGAGAACGTTCTTATAATCGATACACGTTCTGTTGACGTGAAGAGAAACGTTCTTAGAACGACGTTCTTTATAACGTTAAGATAAAACGTTCTGATAACATTTTTAGAACGTTCACATAACGTTGAGAGAAAACATTTCTTTTATAATGCGTATGTACAGTGTACTTGATGAATATTACAAATAAACATTCAAAGAATGTTATATTGTGAGTAAAAAAACGGTTAGGAGAATGTTGTAACCTTTTAAATAACGACAGAAAAACATTACAAATCACTCTTCCCACGTTTTCAGAACAATAAACGTGTTATCTGTCACACAGCAGAGCTGATCTGTGTCTATTAAGGAAAAACACACATTTAAGACACGAATAAAGGACAGATATCGTGTTTTCGCGCATCTGGATGTGCAGCTATTTGACTTTAAACTAAGCTGAGGCGTCATTCACACAAATATTAGCTTGTGATATGATAAAATGCTGCTTATGTATCTCCATTAACATCTGAATGAGATTATTGCACGTACATTTGAGCATATTTGTATGAAAATCCACAAATTATCCTCACAATAGAAACTGAGCGCGACCGTTTGATTCCAGTCAGAATAAGGAAAGTGATCTCGCGCAGTAACGCTTCGCGCCAGAACTCACCGATTTTTATTTTGACACTCTGGAAAACCCGAAGACCTTCCTCTTCGACCGCCATGCTCGCAGCTCCAGCTCGTTCCCGTTTTCCGTTCGCTATCCGCCACTGTCTCTCTCTCTCTCCGTGTATTCCAGCGCGGACGGTGACTCACCGGACTGAGCAGCGCGCCGCGAACGCACAGCTCAAACGCGAGTGAGGGGGAGGGGTCTGGAAAAGGCTTATCATGCGCTGATTGGATAGCAGCGCGGTTGCGTCATGGAGCGGGCGGGGACTGTCACATTACACCGCGTCTACAGCGAAAGCGTCGCGTCCAAATCAGCTTTCTAGTTTGGTCGCGTCGCGTTGATTGCAGATGTTACCCAAATTAGTCATCCTGAAAGCACTAATTATCATAGAAAGGCGCGATTGTCAGTAATATCACACACTTACACTTACTGTTGAATAATGCACTTATGTTTGAACCATGTTTATCATGTAATTTGTACCAAATTAGTCAACTTGTACCATCAATGCCATATTGATATTTCATTCAGACATTCAGAAACTTAATGGGAACATTACCCAAATGTTCTTAGAGCATATTTTTGTTAACTGGATTACAAAATATTTATGAATATGAGACCTGCACAGTACAGAATCTTTAAAAGAAAAAAAGCTGCTATAGTTTTACAGTATTAACAATAATAACTCAGTTAAAATCATTGTTTTAAGGGAATATGTGCTGGATATGTCCTCATCTGGCTTGATAGATGCATATATCACAATATAGCTGCGAGCAGCAATGTCGGGGTTCAAGCACTTTGAAGCACATGCGTAAAAAGGTATTATGTTTTATTTAGCAAGCATGTAAACACTGTAAAAGACCATTTACAGCCAATACAGGCAATTTACCATAGGAATTTATGGTTATCGAGGTTGAAACAAAAACCTAGAATTAGTTTGCCAAAGTTGGTTGTTGAAATAATCTACAATTTTTAACAAACGATTCGGTGGACAGCAGCGGTCCTAGAGGCAAAGTTGCTCAGAATGAGGAGTTCTACCATGTGGTACAAATGTCGTGGGCGTGTGCAAAAATCACTTTATGCACATAAAAAACATGAAGGCGCCCCCCAGTGGCCAATTTTTTTTTACATTTCTCACAGGCCTCTAGGGCCGTGAGTCAAACAGGCTCAGCGAGCTTCCTTGTATGATAGCTGCTCAAACTGCATTGGCCGATGATGGACATGTTTTTTGAGATGCGTCATTGTCCTCATAATCAATCATGGCACCTCAGACAAAGATGCTGCATGCCAGTTTTCAAGTTGATCAGACCATCGGTGAAGTAGTTATAGCCATTTTCATGTTTTTTCCCTGTTATAGCACCACCAAGTGGCCAGTCACCACATCCTTTTTCACACAACCACAGAATGAGCTCTAACATAGTTGTACCAAATTTGGTGACAATATCTCATTCCGTTCACGAGTTATAGCCATTTTAGTAAAAGTGCCTCCGCCCACTTTGAACGTTTTGGCGGTCCTTAGGGACCGTGAATCAGAATTTTAACTTTTTTCTTGCTAACTATTGACAATCAGAATCCGGAGAATCTCACTGCACTGGTTTGGTTCCCATTGGGCTAAAACGGACTTGTTCACAAAAGTAGGTTTTAAAAAAAAAAAAAAAAAAAAAAAAAAAAAATTTAAAGGAACACCACTTTTTTTTTTAAATAATTTTTTTTTTTTTTTTTAATTCCAACTCCCCTAGAGTTAAACAGTTGAGTTTTACCATTTTCTAATCCATTCAGCCGATCTCCGGGTCTGGCGGTACCACTTTTAGCATAGCTTAGCATAGTTAATTGAATCAGATTAGACCATTAGCATCTCACTCAAAAATGACCAAAGAGTTTCGATATTTTTCCTATATAAATCTTGACTCTTCTGAAGTTACATCGTGTACTAAGACTGACAGAAAATGAAAAGTTGCGTAATATCATTGCGCCTGCTGCACCCATAGTACGGCAGCAAAGTTCCTCGATTATTACGCCGGAATGAGAGTATAGTTCATAGCCATATCGGCCTAGACAATTACAACTTTTCATTTTCCATTGGTCTTAGTACACAATGTAACTACAGAAGAGTCCAAGTTTTAAATAGGAAAAATATCAAAACTCTTTGGTCATTTTTGAGCAAGATGCTAACGGTCTAATCAGATTCAATGTATTATGCTAAGCTATGCTAAAAGTGGTACCGCCAGACCCGGAGATCGGCTGAATGGATTCGAAAACGGTAAACTCAACTGTTTAACTCTAGGGGAGCTGGAAAATGAGCCTATTTTCAAAAAAAAAATAACACTAGAGTTTCAGTGCTTGAACCCCTAATAACATGGAATAAAGATATAATAATGTGACTAAGTAATATATATTATAATCCACTGAAAGCTCATCTAGTTTGTTACCAGTCATTGAAATCTCACCTTGGCTGTGAAAAGAGAAAGAGTGTAATGTAAACCTGTAAAACAGATCTCATGTCATGCATCCATTAGGCTTCAGTATAAACGGCAGATTTGTCCCTGAGCCTCTAACTGAAGGATGATGAAGTACAGGGTGATGTTTTAATGACCCTGAAGCTGGTCTTATCCGGACTAGAACTGTTGGGCCTCGATTGTGTGGGCTAATTGTTGGACTTAAGCTCATTGAACTGTTTGCCGGATGCTTCATCCTTCCAGTCTTTGTCAGCAGTGAAGAGGAAGACGCTGAGGACGGACTGTTGTTGCCACACTGCTTCCATCAGTATTAGTGTCTGACCCTTTTAAAATAGCAGCAAAGCTAATTACTGCTCCGGTGCTGCGCGTCAGAGTGAGTGACGTTTGCATGGATGCAACTGATAGACTTTGACGCATATACAAAGCATTCTGAAACAAACAATACTTTGTCACAAGCACCAGCCGCATGCAAATATCACATCACAGGTTGCAAGTGAAGGAAGAGTCTGTTTTCACACACACACACACACACACACACACACACACACACACACACACACACACAGGGCAGTGTGTAATGAGGTCAATGTAACCGTCTATTAGATGCTTTTATTTTAGTCAAAACAGCACTGACTACGCCCTGTGGTAAACCATCAGGGGTGTGTGTGTGAATGTGTGTGTGTGTTACATTACAGGATAAGTCTTGTGTTTCTATTCTTGTATGAAGTGATAAAGGATCATTTGCATTTATTAATTTAACACATAAGCATTCATTCAGAATTCTGACCTACATTTATTGCCAAACAATTCTGATTATTCCTCTGCAAATCTTGCATGCATATAAACAGCAAAAACTCATTTCTCACATCCAATTTGGGTCACTTTCAAATGTGGGTATAAATATAAATGCTTACATTTGATTCCCTTCTTTTTTTGTCATTTTATACATATATATATGCAAACATCATATCTGTGCAGAGGGCGTTTCAGTGTCGTGTGTGAGGGTGTGTGTGTGTCTGTGAGCTTTATTTGTGCTGAATGAAGGATGGAGAGATGCTCAACAGTGCTTCACTTTCACTCACAAGCCAGAGAAACAATAGAGATGAACTTGAAATAGATGTTCACACACACAAAATTATAGAGCTGGCATGTCTTGATGTCGCAGGGCTGGTAATGCCTCACAGCGAACACACTGGATTCACAGCATCCATATGGAGATTAGCACGGGAAATAAAGCGGATCTCTCTAGTTTCATGTCCCTAATACACAACACATTCAAATGAAATGCAGAAAACACAGCAGTAAAATCCATATTCATAAAGCCTCCATTGTGCTGCTTTAATATGTTTCTATAATCGCTTCTGTCCCAGATTCTCATGCACATCAAACACTAGAAGTCATTACATGCTGTGTTATATTATTTCCCTCTCTTACATTGAGTGATCTGGTAATTTCACTGCATTGTTGTAGTAATTGTGCAGTTTGCTGGTGTAAATTGCACAATATATTGCAGACTTTGACTCCCTACAACTTGCTATGGCCACTAATAATAACTCATAGTGGAACAATAAAGCCATCTAGTGGTTGAACACATTTTAGCATCAAGTTCCCAAAACCCTCACTGCACTTACTGTAGTTGTATTGTAAAATTAATCCACATCCCTAGAGAGTAACCACTGCCCACAGCTAACAAACACGTGTTCTACAAACGATTGGTGTTATAAAAATGCTACTTTTGAATGTTCTTTGATTTATTTCTTCAATATTTTTCTTGATTATGCAATTTCAAGGAAACAATCCATTGTATTATTTTGCAAACATTAGTTTTAGAACGTTCAGAGAACATTCAGAAGCAACAAGTAAAACATTAGATGAACATCCAACTAAAACTTTTTTTCGTTCCATGAACGATGTATAAATAATGTTTTTTTTGTAATGCTTTGAGTACATTATTAAAGAACATTTAATGTTATTTAATGGCATGAAAAGGAAGTTATGCTCATCTTTTCTTCTCTATTGTGTCGTATATCCGAGTGATATGAACGGCTTCTCAAACAAGAACAAATGGAGGGCGGGGCTTGAATTTGTCTGTGGGGAATTGATTGGATGGATGTGGATCTCATGTGAGTGACAGGTTTTTGTGCTAATGTTTTGAGTACATTAATAAAAACCATTTAACTTCTTTTAAAGGATTAGTTCACTTTCAAAGTAAAATTTCCTGATAATTTACTCACCTCCATGTCATCCAAGATGTTCATGTATTTTTTTCTTCAGTCGAAAAGAAATGAACGTTTTTGATGAAAACATTCCAGGATTTTTCTCCTTATAGTGGACTTCACTGTACCCCAAACGGTTGATGGCCAAAATTACAGTTTCAGTGCAGCTTCAAAGCGTTCTACACGATCCCAGATGAGAAATAAAGGTCTTATCTAGAGAAACCATCGCTCAATTTTATCGTTTTAACCATAAATGCTCATCTTGAACTATAGCTCTCTTCTTCTTCTCTATTTGAATTCCAGCAGTGTAGACACTGCTAAGAGTATTACTGCCCTCTACAGGTCAAAGTTTGAACTAAATTGTCATATTCAATATGCAAGTGCAAGTATATAACAATTAGTTCAAACTTTGACCTGTGGAGGGCAGTATTACACTTAGCAGCATCTACACTGCTGGAATTCTAATAGAGAAGAAGAAGAGAGCTAGTTCAAGATGAGCATTTATGGTTAAATTTATATCATTTTTAATATAATTTTTTTTTATTAGAAAATGAGCGATGGTTTCTCTAGATAAGACCCTTATTTCTCACCTGGGATCATTTAAAGCCCTCTGAAGCTGCACTGAAACTGTAATTTTGACCTTCAACCGTTTGGGGTCCATTGAAGTCCACTATATGGAGAAAAATCCTGGAATGTTTTCATCAAAAACCTTCATTTCTTTTCAAATGAAGAGAGAAAGACATAAGTAATTATAAGTATAAGTAAATTATCAGGAAATTTTAATTTGAAAGTGTACTAATCCTTTAATGTTACTACTGGAAGAACATTTGTTCGTAACTTTGAGTAACTATTGTTTTGTATTCCTATATAAGTTTATTAATGATCAAATATTATGTGTGAAATAATTATGTAACAAACCGCTATGAAAGTGAGGTGAAGTAGTGTATGTTTATTGTGACTGAGATTGAGTGTTACTGCCCCTTTAAGAAAGTCGCTCCGCTCTCGCGCACATTGTGTCGGTACCGGTCAGTCAGTCGTGTTGTGTTTTCATCCTCGCTCTGTACGGTCATGTCTGTTCATTCCGCTGAAGATCCGTTCCCGTTCCACGGGCTGCTTCCGAAAAAAGAGACCGGCGCTGCCTCGTTCCTCACCAAGTTTCCGGAGTACGATGGCCGAGGGGTCCTCATCGCGATCCTCGACACCGGGGTGGATCCAGGGGCCCCGGGCATGCAGGTAAATCGAGCCCGCGGCTGCGGCTCAGCACTAGGCCGCAGTGGATTTTACTCCCTTTTAAGGGACCACAAACACTGGACGTTACCGGGACTCCGGTGTCATATTTAAACAGTGAAGCACAAACACATCCGGAGCGAATTAAGCTGATTAAAGCTGTTAAACACATAAACGGCATGTTTGAAAGGGCAAGCTGTGTCATCCTCATCAATGACTCTGACTTACAAAGAAGCACCATGGTAAAATCATAGTGCCTTAGACATGTACTATGACACTACCATGGTATTTGATATGGTAGATTTAATTATGAGTTATTATGGTAGTCATTTGTCATGACAGACATCAAATAATCATTGTGTTCCCTATGACAATGGCTGTTTCCAAACCTGTGATCTGCCCTATATAGACAGCATCAAAGGCTGAACTGCTGTCTAGGTAGGCAGCTCACTAGTTAGTGCTGTGTTGTGTGTCACTGACCTCCAAATATGATCACCAAATAAAAACTCTTTTAATACTGTGAAAAATTGATAAATTATAAATGTGTAAAATATTCAGTTCATATATTAACATTACATAACATTACTGCTCACTGTTAGTGTTGTGCTGTTAGATGTATTTTATTCATTTATTATTTTTAATGCAATTATTTTAATAATGTGTTTTTTTATTTATTTTAATCAGTGCATTTAGTTATTTTTACGCTGCTTTTCTTATTTTTATTTTTTCATTGTTTTTGGTTATTTCGATCTTTTATTTATTTATTTTAATTTGTATTTATTTTAATCAAATGTTTTATTTTTATTTAAATTAATTTAGATTTAGTTATTTTAATGTATGTATGTTCTAATCTTTTTTATATTAATCAAATTTATTTACTTAAATGTAATCTTATTTTTTATCTACTGTTACATTTTACACTGATTTTCTTATTTTATTTATTTAAATCAAGATTTATTTATTTGTGAATCCTTTTGTATTTATTTTAATCAAAAGGTTTTGATTTATTTTTTATATTTATTTTTTTATTCATTTTTAATCTATCTAATGCATACATTTTTTATTTAAATAAAATGTTATTTTTTCTAATCTTTTTTTATATTAATCAAATTTATTTATTTAAATGTAATCTTATTTTTTTATTTACTGTTACATTTTTACACTGATTTTCTGATTTTATTATTTTATTTATTTAATCAAGATTTATTTATTTGTGAATCCTTTTGTATTTATTTTAATCAAAAGGTTTTGATTTATTTATTTTTTTTTAATTTTTATCTAATGCATACATTATTATTTATTATTATTATTATTTTTTTTTTCACAATAATCAAATTTATTTATTGAAATGTAATCTTATTTTTATTTATTTACTGTTAAACTTTGCACTGATTTTCTTATTTTATTTAAATCAAGATTTGTTTTTGAATCCTTTTGTATTCAAAGGTCAAAGGTTTTGATTGATTTGTTTAATTATTTATTTAATCCATTTTAATCTAATGTATACATTATTTATTTATTTATTTAAATATTATTTTATAATCTTTTTCATATTAATCAAATTTATTTATTTAAATGTAATCTTATTTATATTTATTATTTTTTACATTTTTACGCTGCTTTTCCCCCGGGGGATCCCAGACCTCAGAAACACACGAAGGAGCTGTAAGAGGATCCAGCAGCTGTTTTGATCCCTCACTCAACTGTCAGCTGTTCTAGTTGTACACTACTGAGGGATTCATGTGGCGTGCATGTCTCATTTCTGTCTGTCACCTCAGCCGATCATTTTTAAAAGAAGAATGATCCTATGTAACTCTCATTCGGCAACACTTGGGATCATGTGCTCTGTAGCGAGCTCAAGTTTTCAGGCGCATCTTTTCGTGTAAGCTGATCTGATTTGTCTAACACCATGCTGAAGTATCTCATGCTCTTTCACTCAGACCACCACAGACGGGAAACCCAAGATCGTGGACATCATCGACACGACGGGCAGCGGCGACGTCAACATGTCCACCGTGGCGGAAGTGAAGGAAGGGATCGTGACCGGACTAACGGGACGAACGCTCAAAGTAAGGCCGGCGCTCTGATTCTGCACCTTTATATTCATCCGTCACAACAGATGCTCAGGTTACTAAAACTACTAAAGGTTTTCCTGTTTCTTTTCAGATTCCTGCTGCTTGGGTGAATCCGTCTGGGAAGTATCACATCGGAATTAAGAACGGTTATGATTTTTTCCCTAAAGCTCTCAAAGAGAGAATACAGGTAACACATGATGGTTCGACAGCACTCGATTTTAAACCAATGCGTTGTTTATACATGATAATTCCATGTCTGTCTTCATCACGGCGGTTCAGAAGGAGCGCAAGGAGAAGCTGTGGGATCCGGCGCACAGAGCGGCTCTCGCTGAGGCCAGCCGCCGGATAGAAGAGTTTGACCAGACTCACCCGAACCCGTCACAGGTCACACAATTGCATACTTGAATAATTAACGTTCTTTTTATTTAACCCTTATAGGGACTTTTTAGACCACAAATGACGTTTGCTAAAATAGAAAAATGTTCTCTTTGTCCAAATGACATGAAACTTTTTAACACTTTCTAGATCTACAAATAAAACAAATTTTGGTCTCCAGGCAACAAAATGTAATTTTGTAACAAAATAATTGTTTTAAAAAAAAACTAATGTAATTTTACTCTTCATTAATGTTTTTACTCCACATTTGTGCAGTTTTTGGAGGATTTATCATATCTTTTAAATTTATATAAATAAATTAAAAAATATTTTTTAAAATGTTTTTATACAAAAACAGCTTTTTATGTGAAATTCACTTTATAAAAGACCCACATTTCTAACTTTCATTCATGGGGATAACATGGATAATCTGACATGGTTTAGTGTGAGATTTTTGCCCATCTTTTGGAAAATGCAGTTTTAAAAGTAAAAAATGATCACTTTATCCAGTAGATGCTGTTTGACTGACTGAAAGACATCTTTACACAAGTATTTTCAGCTGATTCATGTCTAAATATTATGAAATCACAATTATGACAATAAAAGCTGCTTTTTGTCAAAGTTTAGCATTTTTTGTACTGGAAAAAAAAAAGGTTTTCAAAAATGTTGATTTTTGAGGATTCATTTTTTCCATTTTTTAAGCGGGGTCTCATCATAATGTAACAATATTGAAAAATTTATTTTTTTATTACAAAAATACTAAACTTTGACAAAAAGTAGCTTTTATTGTCATAATTTTGATTTGATAATATTTAGATATGAATCAGCTGAAAATACTTGTGAAAAGATGTCTTTCAGTCAGTCAAACAGCAAATAGTGGAGCTCTGCTGCCATCTGCTGGATAAAGTGATCATTTTTTACTTTTAAAACTGCATTTTCCAAAAGATGGGCAAAAATCTCACACTAAACCATGTCAGATTATCCATGTTATCCCCATGAATGAAAGTTACAAATGTGGGTCTTTTATAAAGGGAATTTCACATAAAAAGCTGTTTTTGTATAAAAACCTATTTAAAAAAAATAAAGATAAATCCTCCAAAAACTGCACAAATGTCGAGTAAAAACATTAATAAATAGACTACAATTACATTTGTTTTAAATAAAACAATTATTTTGTTACAAAATTACATTTTGTTTCCTGGGGTCTGTGGAGACCTCAAATACCCTGAGTGTACTTCCCAAACGAAGACCGCACAAGGGTTAAAGTGGCATAAAAAGGAAGTTATGCTCATCTTTTCTTCTCTATTGTGTCGTATATCCGAGTGAAACGCTTCGCAAACAAGAACAAATGTAGATCTCATCATCAGAGAAGAGAGGAGATGCTGCAAGAGGGAGGGGAAGATTATGAATTTAACACATTAATAATGTGCAATATTCCATTAAAAAAATAAGAATTGTTCAACTTATGTAAATTCTGCCAATAAAACGTAAGAAAGTAAAGTATTGTTGGATTGTTTTGCATGTTGAATACGTCTGAAGATGACTGAGATCTTGTGTGTTTGTGTTTTCAGATGGAGAAACTACAGAAGGAGGAACTGCAGTGTCACGTGGAGCTGTTGGGAACCCTGGAGAAGAAGTACAGTGACCCCGGGCCGGTTTATGACTGTGTATCGTGGCACGACGGCGTCACATGGAGGTCAGAACATCCCCAACTGAACCAGCAGAAGCGATTATACATCACAACGCCATCCTCGTTTAGTTTTTGCATGCCTTCCTCTCAATAACAAAATAAACACACTAGGGCTTCCACCACATTATACTGTACTTATTCCTGGATTTTAGTTGAATGTGAATGACTGACAGGCGGCAGTTTGAGTGTACGAGTGTGTTTGTGTGTCAGGGCTGTGGTGGACACGTCCGAGACCGGAGACCTGTCGTCCTGCTCCGTCCTGAGCTCCTACAGGGAGAGACAGGAGTACGCCACGCTGGGATACGCCGAGATGCTCAACTACTCCGTCAACATCTACGACGAGGGAAACACGCTGTGTATCGTCACCAGCGGAGGTGAGGTGTTAATAGTCAAGCAGAAACATTACATTCGTTGGGTGTTTTCATGCTATTTTCCAGTTAAATAACATGCAAAAAATATGCAAAATGACTTTAAGATAAACTTAATCAAGTAATCAAGCAACAGGAAAATAACAGAATCAATGCAAACTATTATAAAATATATATAGTCAAACTCAAAGTGAGGCGCTTGTTAGATACAAATAGATAGTTACATCAGTGCTTTATGGGATTTAATGTACGTGTAAGTGATTGTACGCGGATCTGCATGTGTCTGCAGGAGCTCATGGGACGCACGTCGCCAGCATCGCCGCGGGTCACTTCCCCGACGAGCCCGAGCGCAACGGCGTGGCTCCGGGAGCTCAGATCCTGGCTGTGAAGATAGGAGACACGCGCCTCAGCACCATGGAGACGGGCACCGGCCTCATACGAGCTGTAAGAGACCTGTCAATCAGCATGACATCATCATCAAGAACTACTGAAACTCTCGAATCAGGGTTATTTATATACTATTATAGTATTTATTAATATTTTGAATGAGCTTTTAAATGTATATTTTCCATTTTTATTATGCTTTTGTCATTTTTTAAATATTTTTTTAGTATTTCTATTTTATTTATGTTTTAGTAATTTAGTACTTCAAGTCGAACTTGTTTTATCTCAGATGCCAAGTTTAGGTTTTTCATGTAATATATAGTTAGTATTATTTTACAATAACAATTATGTCTTAAAATCAGGGGTTTTCAAACTGGGCTTCATGGAAATGTTTAGAGAAAAACAGTGTAAAAAATGTAAAAATAAATAAATAAAAATAAGTTTAAACTAGCTATTTAAATAAATTTGAGTAAAGTTTAAAATTAAAATAAATGAGCAAAATTAAAAAATAAATAAATAATTGGATTAATTTAAATAATTGATTAAAATAAGTAAAATTTTATTTTAAAATATATATATAAAACTAAATAATTAATTCTTGATTTAAGTAAAGAAAATAAATAAATAAAAATAAGTTTAAACTAATTAAATAATTTTGAGTAAAGTAAAAAATTAAAATAAATGAGCAAAATTGTAAATAAAAATGAATTCATTGGTTTGAAATAAGTTGATTAAATAAGTAAATAAATGATTAAAATCAGTAATTTTATTTAAATAATTTATACACACATATATACACATATATGATAAAAATAAATAATTCTTGATTTAAATAAAGTAGTGTAAAATTAAGATAAATAAGATTAATCTAACTAAATAATTGAATTAAAATAAATTAAATTTGATTTAAATAAATAAAAAAAATTGATAATTCATAAAATGCATCTATCTTTAAATGTAATGATGTAATATAATAGATACTAAATATTTTACATATAATATCAATCATTCACAGGGTCTTAAATCACATTAAATATGTCTGAATGTCATTCATTAGATACAAGATATCAAAAAAAGGGTTTATTTATTATCATGTTCATCATGTTGGTAATAAGATTCACCAGTTTAAACTTGAGTGTTACAGACTTAATACCTTTACTAAAACTCGCAAAAACAGCAGCTGATTCAAACACACTGAAACAAAGTTTGTTGTTTTTTGCAGATGATTGAAGTCGTGAACTATAAGTGTGATCTCGTGAACTACAGTTACGGTGAGGCGACGCACTGGCCGAACTCAGGGTGAGCTTTTGATTAGATGTGCAAAACTACACACTAGTTTTTGTCCACAACCTCAGGGCGCCATCTTGTGTTCAGAAACATGACGCCGTTAATGTGACTCTGCTTGTTCTTCAGGAGAATCTGTGAGGTCATCACGGAGGCTGTACAGAAGTATAATGTTTTGTTTGTGTCGAGCGCTGGGAATAACGGCCCGTGTCTGTCCACCGTGGGCTGCCCCGGAGGAACGACCAGCAGCGTGATCGGTATTGACCTAGAATAAAACAATAGTAGATAATAATATGATCATCCAATCAGAAAACACTGACCTGTTGATCCTGATGTGCAGGTGTGGGCGCTTACGTCACCCCTGACATGATGGTGGCCGAATACTCGCTGAGAGAGAAGCTTCCTCCGAACCAGTACACGTGGTCGTCTCGCGGGCCCAGCACGGACGGAGCTCTGGGCGTCAGCATCAGCGCTCCCGGCGGAGCCATCGCCTCCGTTCCCAACTGGACGCTCCGCGGCACGCAGCTGATGAACGGAACCTCCATGTCCTCGCCGAACGCCTGCGGAGGAATCGCGCTTGTGCTCTCAGGTACCGACACCGTCCGTTTGGAGATGTGCGCTCAACCGGAATTTTCATGACAAATTTTCTGGGATTTTGTCAGTAACGATAATTAGACAATAGAGATGTTTTTCAATATTTAATTATGAAATAATTTTTTAAAATTTTAAATGCTTTTAATATGAAACTAAGGTGTTGAGTCATTGAATCATTCATTGAACTGATTTGTTTAAAAGCCGGATTCATTCAGTCATTGAATCATTCATTGAACTGATTTGTTTAAAAGCCGGATTCATTCAGTCATTGAATCATTCATTGAACTGATTTGTTTAAAAGCCGGATTCATTCAGTCATTGAATCATTCATTGAACTGATTTGTTTAAAAGCCGGATTCATTCTGTCATTGAATCATTCATTGAACTGATTTGTTTAAAAGCCGGATTCATTCAGTCATTGAATCATTCATTGAACTGATTTGTTTAAAAGCCGGATTCATTCAGTCATTGAATCATTCATTGAACTGATTTGTTTAAAAGCCGGATTCATTCAGTCATTGAATCATTCATTGAACTGATTTGTTTAAAAGCCAGATTCATTCAGTCATTGAATCATTCATTGAACTGATTTGTTTAAAAGCCAGATTCATTCAGTCATTGAATCATTCATTGAACTGATTTGTTTAAAAGCCGGATTCATTCTGTCATTGAATCATTCATTGAACTGATTTGTTTAAAAGCCAGATTCATTCAGTCATTGAATCATTCATTGAACTGATTTGTTTAAAAGCCGGATTCATTCAGTCATTGAATCATTCATTGAACTGATTTGTTTAAAAGCCGGATTCATTCAGTCATTGAATCATTCATTGAACTGATTTGTTTAAAAGCCGGATTCATTCAGTCATTGAATCATTCATTGAACTGATTTGTTTAAAAGCCGGATTCATTCTGTCATTGAATCATTCATTGAACTGATTTGTTTAAAAGCCAGATTCATTCAGTCATTGAATCATTCATTGAACTGATTTGTTTAAAAGCCAGATTCATTCAGTCATTGAATCATTCATTGAACTGATTTGTTTAAAAGCCGGATTCATTCAGTCATTGAATCATTCATTGAACTGATTTGTTTAAAAGCCAGATTCATTCAGTCATTGAATCATTCATTGAACTGATTTGTTTAAAAGCCAGATTCATTCAGTCATTGAATCATTCATTGAACTGATTTGTTTAAAAGCCGGATTCATTCTGTCATTGAATCATTCATTGAACTGATTTGTTTAAAAGCCAGATTCATTCTGGATTCATTCATTGAATCATTCATTGAACTGATTTGTTTAAAAGCCGGATTCATTCAGTCATTGAATCATTCATTGAACTGATTTGTTTAAAAGCCGGATTCATTCAGTCATTGAATCATTCATTGAACTGATTTGTTTAAAAGCAGGATTCATTCAGTCATTGAA
Organism: Chanodichthys erythropterus; assembly: GCF_024489055.1. Lineage (NCBI taxonomy): Eukaryota > Metazoa > Chordata > Actinopteri > Cypriniformes > Xenocyprididae > Chanodichthys > Chanodichthys erythropterus. Next base: position 1,078,908 of record NC_090232.1, read on the forward strand.
TCATTCATTGAACTGATTTGTTTAAAAGCCGGATTCATTCAGTCATTGAATCATTCATTGAACTGATTTGTTTAAAAGCCGGATTCATTCTGTCATTGAATCATTCATTGAACTGATTTGTTTAAAAGCCAGATTCATTCTGGATTCATTCATTGAATCATTCATTGAACTGATTTGTTTAAAAGCCGGATTCATTCAGTCATTGAATCATTCATTGAACTGATTTGTTTAAAAGCCGGATTCATTCAGTCATTGAATCATTCATTGAACTGATTTGTTTAAAAGCGGGATTCATTCAGTCATTGAATCATTCATTGAACTGATTTGTTTAAAAGCCGGATTCATTCAGTCATTGAATCATTCATTGAACTGATTTGTTTAAAAGCCAGATTCATTCAGTCATTGAATCATTCATTGAACTGATTTGTTTAAAAGCCAGATTCATTCAGTCATTGAATCATTCATTGAACTGATTTGTTTAAAAGCCAGATTCATTCAGTCATTGAATCATTCATTGAACTGATTTGTTTAAAAGCCGGATTCATTCAGTCATTGAATCATTCATTGAACTGATTTGTTTAAAAGCCAGATTCATTCAGTCATTGAATCATTCATTGAACTGATTTGTTTAAAAGCCGGATTCATTCAGTCATTGAATCATTCATTGAACTGATTTGTTTAAAAGCCGGATTCATTCAGTCATTGAATCATTCATTGAACTGATTTGTTTAAAAGCCGGATTCATTCTGTCATTGAATCATTCATTGAACTGATTTGTTTAAAAGCCAGATTCATTCTGGATTCATTCATTGAATCATTCATTGAACTGATTTGTTTAAAAGCCGGATTCATTCAGTCATTGAATCATTCATTGAACTGATTTGTTTAAAAGCCGGATTCATTCAGTCATTGAATCATTCATTGAACTGATTTGTTTAAAAGCCGGATTCATTCAGTCATTGAATCATTCATTGAACTGATTTGTTTAAAAGCCGGATTCATTCTGTCATTGAATCATTCATTGAACTGATTTGTTTAAAAGCCAGATTCATTCAGTCATTGAATCATTCATTGAACTGATTTGTTTAAAAGCCAGATTCATTCAGTCATTGAATCATTCATTGAACTGATTTGTTTAAAAGCCAGATTCATTCAGTCATTGAATCATTCATTGAACTGATTTGTTTAAAAGCCAGATTCATTCAGTCATTGAATCATTCATTGAACTGATTTGTTTAAAAGCCGGATTCATTCAGTCATTGAATCATTCATTGAACTGATTTGTTTAAAAGCCGGATTCATTCAGTCATTGAATCATTCATTGAACTGATTTGTTTAAAAGCCGGATTCATTCAGTCATTGAATCATTCATTGAACTGATTTGTTTAAAAGCCGGGTTCATTTAGTAATGAAGCACCGTTATGTGTTGCTCTGAGATGCAGAAAAGTTTGTTGGGAATGTTCATTGCCAAAATAAAACTCAAAACGTTAGCTTATTGTTTATTGAACTGTTTTATAATATCAATATTTAATAATATTATCATACGATGCATATCGCACAGCCTTGGCTCATATATTTATACTGTGAACTTGTGTGTGTTTTTGGCAGGTTTGAAGCAGAACGGCATGCGTCCCACGGTGCCGGCGGTGCGTCGGGCTCTGGAGAACACGGCTCTTAAAGTGGAGGATATAGAAGTGTTTGCACAGGGCCACGGCATCATTCAGGTACTGACGCAGAGCAGTGACGCCCGGCTCATGCTCGTCTTCATGAATCATGACTGTGTTTATGTGTTTCTCAGGTGGAGCGGGCTTTCGACTACCTCATGCAGCACGCGTCGCTGCCCACCAGTAGCCTCGGCTTCACCGTGACCGTTGGATCGCAGCGAGGCATCTACCTCAGGGACCCGACCCACGTCACCGGCCCGTCTGATCACAGCGTCGGCATTGAGCCTGTGTTTCCTGAGAACTCCGGTACACACTACACTTCATACAGGAGCTGGATGTGTTAGAGCTCACTCAGAGTTTGAGCTTAACCCTGTGCTGAAAATACCTAATTTGGTGTTCCGGGTCAAAAATGAGCCGCCTTTTAAATGTTGTTGTTCTTCTGCTTGAGTCTATGGCATCTCGTAGAACTGCTTGCGGGAAAGTTGTGAAATTTGGCACACAGAGAGAGGACAGTCTGAACTGCCACTATAGCAAATTTGGAGTCTCTATCTCAATCCCTCTAGCGCCACCACTCGTTAATGCTAATAACCTTTCTTTTGACCCATAATGGCTAGAAACAAAATTAATTTTTCTCTGATTCCGTGGCTCAAGACGATTCAAATGCACTAGGGCTGCACGATTAATAGGACGATTAGAAAAAAATCATTGAAATCGCGCTTAAAAGATTTGGCTTAGTGCGATTATGAAATGCGTCATTTACCGCCATTTTGAAGTTTCCAAAAAAACGACTTTTTCAAACTCCTCCTAGGCTGTTGCTACAATTTTCTCAAAAATGTAATCAGATCATCTTCAGAATACGCAACAAAAAGTTATGGAATTCAAGTTAATTTGTCAAGCCGCGCGAAAGAATTCTGCAAAAAGCATGCCAAAAGTGAACGCCACACCGCTTTAGTGTATTCTGACCAAACTTGGTGTATGTTACGACAACTATGACCTGAGGATACCTGCAGAGTTTTGGTGCAGTGCCACCTAGTGGTCAGGAGGTATGAAAAATAGCTGAACCATACCCAATTTTCCCATATCTGCCATTTTGGAGCATTGGCCATTTTGAATTTTGTTGTAAAATCATATATTTTATGAATGCATTGGTGTATCATTTTGAACTTCGGTATGTGTCTTCCATGCCCTGAAGGGGAAAAAAGTTTTAAGACCATGCCACCTTGTGGTCAAATAATGAATATTTCCAAAAATGCTAATGACTTTTGATTAAATCAGGCTATTGTAATGAAACTAGTCTTGATAGATTCTCATGCCAAGAACAAAGATTTCTGAACGGTTTGGCCAAAAATCACAAAACTGGTCCTTTTAGATTTGGTGCAGCATGCTGAGTTGAATCATACCCAAATTTCCCATATCGGCCATTTTGGGCATCGGCCAAATAGTATATTTTACAAATGAAATTCGGTATGCGTCAAAAAAATTGCAAAAATGCTAATAACTTATTACATTAGCCTATTGTAATAATTCTTGATAGATTCCTTGGCTCATGTCGAGAGCATAGATACCAATTTTGCCATAGTCGCCCGAACTTCCTGTCTGCCATTTTGATTTTCTTTTAAAACCAACTTTTTCAAACTCTTCTACAATGCTTTGGCATATTGACACCAAACTTGGAATGTGTCATTGTCACCTTACTCTTAAACAAATCAGTTCAATGGTGTGGTCAGAGTCGGATTCATTAAGTCATTGAATCATTCATTGAACTGATTTGTTTAAAAGCCGGATTCATTGTCATTGAATCATTCATTGAATTGATTTGTTTAAAAGCCGGATTTATTCAATCGTTGAATCATTCATTGAACTGATTTGTTTAAAAGGCAGATTCATTCAGTCATTGAATCAGTCATTCAAACTCCTCTTAGACTGAGGCTGTATCCCTGCAATGCTTTGGCATATTGACACCAAACTTGGCATGTGTCATTGTCACAACATGAATTTCATGAACAGCACCACCTATTGGTCAAAAGTAATAAACCATTAAATCACCTTACAAGTGACTATTTTTATGATTTTTATGAATTGTTCAGCCTAAAATCATCTTAATGTCTTTAATTGCTCATTGTTGCAGTGGCCATGATGGCATGACTTATCTTGCCTTCTTTGTGCTTGACCCCTTAATTGCTGCCTGCAGCTATATTTCTTTTTGGATCTGATTGATCTCAGATCAATGAGGCCTACGATCAATCACATGTGAGTTTGTACCCATGTGTGACGGATTGTGTGATGTTTCCTCCACAGAGAACTCGGCCCGTATCTCTCTGCAGCTGCATCTGGCTCTGGTCTGCAACGCCACCTGGGTTCACTGTCCGTCGCACCTGGAGCTCATGAATCAGTGCCGCCACCTCAACGTCCGCATCGACCCGCAGGGCCTGCGAGAGGGGCTGCACTACACTGAGGTACGGCAGCTCATTCCCTCCATCTTCACGCTGCATTTCAATGTCCTGCCGTGTAATGTGTCGTAACGATGGTGTTTTGCAGGTGTGTGGATTCGACACGTCGGCTCTCAGCGCTGGTCCTCTCTTCAGAGTGCCTATAACGGTTATAATCCCTGCCAAGTGAGTCCAGCTTCTCTGTGCCGCCTGCGTCTGTGATGGTGCGTTTCTGACGTGTTTTTGTGTCTTATAGAGTAGCTGATAGTCGCAGTCAGGAGGTCACGTTCACAGACGTCCACTTCAGACCAGGACAGATACGACGACATTTCATTACCGTCCCTCACGGAGCATCATGGGCAGGTAATGTGTGAGTGAACTAGTGTTGTCTAAAGTGGTTATGGTTTTAGTGAACTATCTGGCCGAGAAAAGTGAAATATTAGTGGCATTTACTGGACTTCTGAAGTGTGAACGAATGATGCATCAATGCAACTATGATTGTCCTTTCAGAGATCTCATTGACGTCTCACTCTGGAGACGTGTCGTCGAAGTTCGTCCTGCATGCGGTTCATCTGGTGAAGCAGCGGGCGTATCGAGCCAATGAGTTCTACAAGTTCTCGTCTCTGCTGGAGAAAGGCTCGCTCACAGAGGCGTTTCCTGTGCTGGTATGCAATACATAGACTGTCTGTCTAACATATGAGTAATATTTGTTTTGCTGCAGGTCACATGTTCATCTCTGTGTGTGTCTTTCTCAGCCAGGACGGACTCTGGAACTCTGTGTCGCTCGCTGGTGGGCGAGTCTCGGTGACGTCACCATTGATTATGTCATTTCCTTCCACGGGCTGGTGACATCACCCTCGCCTATTCATATTGTGAGTTGCTTTAGGCTTTCGTATTTAATAGCACCTTCCTGTTAATACTTTTATTCATCAAGGTGCATTAAATCGATCATTTATGATGTTATAAAGATTTCTAATTCAAATAAATGCTGTTCTTTTGAACTTTTATTCCTCAAAGAATCCTAAAATATAACATATATCACAGTTTTTGCAAAAACATGAACATTGATAATAATCATAAATGTTTCTTGAGCAGCAAATCACCATATTAGAATGATTTCTGAAGGATCATGTAATTCTGAAGATAATGAAAATTCAGCTTTGATCACAGGATATAAATTACACTTTACTACATATTCACATAGAAAACAGCTGATTTACATTGTAATAATATTTCACTATTTTTACTGTATTTTTGATCAATTAAATGCATCCTTGGTGAGCAGAAGAGACTGTTGAACGGTAGATTTAGCACCATGTGTCAGATGTGTGGTTCATTAAGGGCTCTTGTTTTGTGTGTTCCTGTATGTCTAGCACGCCTCTGAAGGGATTTCTAGTTTTGAGGTCTGGTCTCCATTGAGATATGAAGATGTTTCTCCAACAATCACGTTGAAGAATTGGGTTCAGCCCCTCAGGTAATCGCACACAACTAAGATAATCACTGAATAATATGCAGAAACGCTTCAGTTTCACTCATCTGCTCATCAAAGTCATCATGAAAGTGAAGTTGCGCTGGTCTTTTCTTCTCTATTGTGTCGTATATCCAAGTGAAACGCTTCACAAACAAGAACAAATGTAGGGCGGAGCTTGATTTTGTGTGTAGGGAATTGATTGGAGGGTTGTGGTTTGCTATTGGTGGATCTCATGTGAGTGACAGGTTGCTCTGCCCTCGTCATCAGACAAGAGCTGCTGCAAGATATTCTGATTCAAGATTATGAATTTAACACAATAATAATGTGCACTGATAAACTGCAGTATTGTTGGTTTCATGCTGACTTTAAATACATTTCATATAAATGTTCAATGACTTCCTAAGCTTGCTTTTAAAGCACCTCACTATCCTGATCTAGTGTGCATCAGTGTACATACTCAAACATGCTGTCAGAATGATGTTCACTGATGCCCATAAATAGTTAAAGTGGGATTATAAGATCATAAACACTCTTATAAATGAGCCGAAGCCTTCCTCAGGGAGCTTTTCAAGCGTTTAAATACTTTATATGTCTTCATGAAATATGCACGATGATTCACCTCTACAGGCCTGTGAGCGCTAAAATCAAACCCCTGGGCGTCAGAGATGTGTTACCCAACAACAGACAGCTCTATGAGATCGTCCTCACGTATAATTTCCATCAGGTGGGTTTTTACACGTTCATGTTGTCGTCTTCAGTCAGTATGATCGACTCTTATCGAGTTATTCATCTTGATTTTTCAGCCCAAGAGTGGCGAGGTGACGCCCAGCTGTCCGCTGCTGTGTGAGTTGTTATACGAGTCTGAGTTTGACAGTCAGCTCTGGCTCCTGTTCGACCAGAACAAGAGGCTCATGGGCTCCGGAGACGCCTACCCACACCAGGTACAAATGTCGGCAGATGATATCTTCAGCGCAGCATCGTGTCATGTTTCTGAGATGATGTTTCTCTCCCGCAGTACTCTCTGAAGCTGGAGAAGGGCGACTACACGGTGCGTCTGCAGGTGCGTCACGAGCAGCAGAGCGAGCTGGAGCGTCTGAAGGACCTGCCGTTCGTTGTCTCGCACCGTCTCTCCAACACCCTCTCGCTGGACGTCTACGAGACGCACCGCGCCGCCATGCTGGCCAAGAAGAAGGCCAACTCCGTCACGCTGAGCCCCGGCGCCTCGCAGCCCTTCTATATCACCGCTCTGCCCGATGACAAGTGAGTGTCCGTCAGCCGCTGCTGTCGACTTTGAGCCTTCAGAGGATGCAGATGTTTGTCTTTGTGTTTCAGGATCCCTAAAGGTGCCGGTCCGGGCGGATACATCACCGGCTCTCTGGTTCTGCCCAAGAGTGAGTTCGGCAAAAAAGCAGTGAGTCGGCAGTTTCTTCAAACACGATGTTCATTCAGCTCGTCTGTAGATCTGCATGCTGCCGCTTCGCTCCCATCAGCCCATCTGTGTCTTTCTCTCTTCTCATGTAGGGGTGTGCGATACTGACAGAAAATGATCACTCCTAACAACTTTGTTGTTAAATTAAATTCATGTTTATTTGTATAGATAGCACTTTTCTCAATGCATATTGTTTCAAAGCAGCTTTATACCTAATTAATACGTTAAATATGAAACTATAAAGCTGCCAGTAGGTTAATTAGTTCAGTTCAGAATGAAAATTTCCTGATAATTTACTCTCCTCCATGTCATCCGAGATGTTCATGTCTTTCTGTCTTCAGTGGAAAAGAAATGAAGGAAAACATTCTAGGATTTTCTCCATATAGTGGACTTCACTGGGGTTCAACGGGTTGAAGGTCCAAATGTCAGTTTCAGTGCAGCTTCAAAGAGCTCTACATGATCCCAGACGAGGAATAAGAGTCTTATCTAGAGAAACCATTGGTCTTTTTCTAAAAATAATAAAAATTATATACTTTTTAACCACAAATGCTCGTCTTGCACTGCTCTGTGATGCTCCACGCATGACGTAATCATGTTGGAAAGGTTCTCATTTTCTCCTCCAACTTCAAAATCGTTGTTTTACCCTTTTTTTGTAAAGACCATTTGATTTAGTCTTTATAAACACTGGATCGGTTCTTCCTCTTACGTCACGCGTGACCTTTCCAACATGATTACGTCATGCGTGCAGCATCACAGAGCAGTGCAAGACGAGCATTTGTGGTTAAAAAGTATATAATTTTTATTATTTTTAGAAAATGAGCGATGGTTTCTCTAGATGAGACTCTTATTCCTCGTCTGGGATCATGTAGAGCTCTTTGAAGCTGCACTGAAACTGACATTTGGACCTTCAACCCGTTGAACCCCAGTGAAGTCCACTATATGGAGAAAAATCCTGGAATGTTTTCCTTCATTTCTTTCCAACTGAAGAAAGAAAGACATGAACATCTTGGATGACATGGAGGAGAGTAAATTATCAGGGAATTTTCATTCTGAACTGAACTAATCAATTAATGAGTGAGTGAGTCATTCATTTAAATGATTCATTCAAACTGCTGAATCATTCAGTCATTGAATCATTCATTTAACTGATTTGTTCAGTAATGAAGCACTGCTGTGTGTTTCTCTGAGATGCAAAAACCGCTGTTATTGACAAAATAAAGCTAAATCAGATAATATTTTTGTCTACATGTAACTCAACTTGTTAACTTATTGATTATAAAACATTTTTAATAAGAGCAGTTCTTCATATCTTTTATTAGATGCATTAATAATCTTTTGTCAAATTCATACATTGATTCAAATTCAGTTGGAAATAAGACACTATTACCAATAAAATGGAAAACAAAATCTATTTTTGCATTGCAAAAATGGCACAAAAGCTGCATCTGGAGCATAATTTAGATTTCAATATTAAAATATGACTTTATGATCAAATATTTTAAGGCCTGGTTTCACAGACAGGGTTTAGATTAAGCCTTAGTTCAATTAGGACATTTAATTAGTTTTTATAAATGTGCCTTAGAAACAAAAACATTACTGGTGTGTGTCTTGAGACAAAATAAAGGCACTAATGAGCCTTTCAGCTAAAATGGCTCAAACATGCATTTTAATCTGGGACTAGACTTAAGTGTGGTCTTTGACAGTAGGTGGCGGCAAATCTTAATGAGTGACTCATTGAATCATTCATTCAACCCATGAATGAGTGATTCTTTATGAATGACTCATTGAATCATTGATTCGTTCAGGAAAGAAACAGGAAACATGTGTTTTTTGCATCAACATGAGTGACATTCATCATTAAAACAGCAATTTTGACATTATCATACAGAAGATGATTCGTATCGCACACCCTTACTGCAATATTTGATCATTACTTGATTTGTGTCTCATCAGCTGGTGGCGGATGTGCTTCACACTGACTCTGTGAATCTTGTTTCGAGTGCAGTAACAGGAAACAAGAGCATGTCTTTCACATGTGTTGCTTTTCCACTGTCATGGTGCTGATACAGGAAAGCTGTTTCTGTGCATTTGGCCTGCGTTTATCCAGCACCGTGTCAGTGATGAAGCGCGTCTGTCTGTCTGTTTCTGAGTTGAAGGGCTCGTCTGTGGGGTTTGGTCTCACTGTCCTGTATATGATCGTCCTGTACTGCTGCACTTACAGTGAATCACGATGATGTGAAGGAGTAGAGAGCAGAGGATAGAGAGGACAGAGAGCGTGTGTGTGTGTGTGTGTGTGTGTGTGTGTTCTCTCTCTGATGTGTGTTATTCTGACCAGCAGGGACAAGCATCAGCCAAACGACAAGGAAAATTTAAAAAGGTACTGGACGGGTAGAGATCCAAAAGAACCTTGTAACATCATAATACTGCAGGGGCTCAATTAAATGATCCATTTAAAGGGACAGTGCACCCTAAATTAAGTCAACCTGCTGTTGATCTGATGCCGTTCTTCTTCGGACCACAAAAGGAGATGATTAATAAAATGTTCACGCTCGTCTGTATAATGGCGGTGAATAGCGAATAGTTTGTGGTCTGAAAAAGAAAGAAGGGCGTACAGCATTAGAACATCAACAGTGTGAGTAAATGATGACTTAACTTCTGTTTTAGGGTGAACTATCCCTTTAAATGGCATATTCACACACACACTAGTGCTGGACAGTATGGCCAATATCTTATATCTCAGGTTGTTTCTGCTGGAAATACAACAGCAAGATGTTTTGAATACTCGATTAATCATGTGTTAATGTGTTATAATCCATTAAATGACACCCTGTGCAATTATTTAAGACAAGACTCTGTCATGCACTGCTCAGTTTTGGCTTCAGTAACATTCAGACTAGTGAGAAAACATCCAAAACACACATTTAAGAGTTTATTTTAGTGCACTTTTACTGTGAGTTCGAGTCATAAATCTTCACTTCAGCATCTTTACACACTCCAAACTTCTTTTATTCATATCTATATTCAGAAGGGTTGTTTATACATCGTTCACCTGATTTATGCAACATTTTACTGCTAAAAACATGGTGAAAATCAGTTATTTTTTTTATTTAAATCCAAAAAACTTTAAATTTAGTATGTCAACAAAATCAAACAAGTGTTTTTGAACCCGGCTAATCTAATGCAAATTGGTGCATATTTAATTAGATAATGCATCATTTTCATATTTAAACAACACTTAACTAACTTGTAATACAAAATAATCGTCTTAATAAAAAATCTAGGGAATATATATTTAGTTTTTACTTGCCTTAATTTAAGTATTTAATTATTTTTTATTTAATTTTAAACTTGATGGACTCAAATCAAAAGATTCAAAAGAAATAATCACATTTACTTTTTCATATAGTAGTAGTAATAATAATAATTATTTTTGTTATTATTATATTAAACAATGTTTTAAAAATTAAGACAGCAACATATTACCATTGAATTAAGTAAAAAAAAATAAATAAATAAATAAACATAATATTGTTATTATTATAAGAAACAATGTTAATTAAGACAGCAAAATTAAGGCAGCAATATATTACCATTGAATTATGTAAAACAGTAATGTTTAATATTATTATTATTATTATTATTATTATTAATGTTAAATTTAAACAATTCTACAATTAAGACAGAAATATAAGACCATTGAATTGTTAAGTAAAAAAATTATATTTTAATGAAAATATTAAGAATTAAGCAAAATGAATTAAACAAATTAAACAATTTAAACAAAAAAATAAGACGGCAATATATTACCATTGAATTATGTAAAACATGAATATTTAATAAAATTTTCATTATTATTAATTTAAAAACAATTTTACAATTTAAGACAGTAATATATTATTATATAAAACAATGTTTTAAAAATTAAGACGGCAACATATTACTATTGATTTAAGTAAAAAAAAAAGAAATTTAATAAAAATTAAGGCAGCAATATATTACCATTGAATTATGTAAAACAGTAATGTTTATTATTATTATTAATGTTAAATTTAAACAATTCTACAGTTAAGACAGCAATATAAGACCATTGAATTAAGTAAAAAAAATTATATTTAATAAAAATATTAAGCAAAGTTAATTAAACAAATTAAACAGTTTAAACAAAAAAATAAGACTGCAATATATTACCATTGAAGCAAGTAAAACATGAATATTTAATAAAATTATTATTAATTAAAGACAGTAATATATAACCCTACAGTAGCACGTCTTCATCGCTCTCACATGATAAACTCGTCCTTCCATTATTCCTCCATCGTCAGTCATTAGTTGTTGGTGTCTAAACTCACACATGACACGATGAGTCTGGCTGTACAGATGTGAATAGACGGGTTTGAGGGTTTGTGGGTAATGTGATTCAGCGGTCACATCTTTGCCGTCTCTCTCACACAGGACATCGTGCCGATCTTTTACCACCTGGTTCCTGCTCCCAACAAAACCAAGAACGGCAAAGAGAAGGAGAAGGAAGCGGAGAAGGAGAAAGACGTGAAGGAGGAGTTCAGCGAGGCGCTGCGAGACCTGAAGATCCAGTGGATGACCAAGTCAGTCTTCAGTCGTTGTTATCTCAGTGTTGTCATCTGTTGTCACATGACTGTAATCAGTTCACGCTGCTGTGGTCAGGTTGGACAGCAGCTCGCTGTACGAGGAGCTGAAGGAGACGTTCCCCACACACCTGCCGCTGCACGTCCAGAGACTCCATCAGCTGGACTCGGAGAAGGTACGGGTCAGACACGCGGCACCTTCGGTCGTCGCTCGCTCAAACACGTGACCGACTCCCTCTGTCTCCCTGCAGGAGCGTCTGAAGCGGCTGGGAGAGATCGCGGCCGCGGCGGATACGGTGATGTCACACATCGACCAGACGGCACTGGCCGTTTACCTCACCATGAAGACGGACCCGCGGCCGGACGCCGCCACCATCAAGAGGTGTGGAGCCGCCGCTCATGTGTACAGCACTGCATTCTGGGACGGAGATGTGTGCAAATACATGCTCGTGACTTCACTAAGTCAGATTGCAATTATTTTGTCATATACTGTGATTGCAATTTGAGCTATTTATTATTATTATTAATTTAGACATAATTTTACAATTAAGACAGTATATCATCATTGAATTGTAAAAAGTAAAATGTATATTTAATAAAGCTATTATTTTATTAATGATTTTTTTTAATTAAGACAGCAATGTATTGCCATTGAATTATTTAAAAATTAATATTTGATAAAAAATATATTAAACATTGTTTTAAAAATTAAGACAGCACTTTATTACCATTTGAATTAAGTAAAAAAATATTATTATTATTATTGCATTGAACAATGTTTTGCCATTTAATTAAATTAATATTTAATAAAAAATAGTATTATATTAAACAATGTTTTAAAAGTTAAGACAGCAATATATTATTAAATTACACAATTAATATTTAATAAAATTAAGACAGCACTATATTACTATTGAATTAATAACAATTATATTTATTAAAAATATCATTATTAATATTATTTTATTTTAAAAATTAAGACGGCAATATATTACCATTGAATTAAGTAAAAAAAAATATTATTATTATATTAAAAAATATTTTAAAAATTAGGACAGAAATATATTACCACTGAATTATGAAAAAAGAAAATAATAATATTATTATTATTATTATTGCATTGAACAATGTTTTGCCATTGAATTAATTAAATTAATATTTAATCAAAAATATTATTATTATTATTTATATTTAACAATGTTTTATAAATTAAGACGCAATATATTACCTTTGAATTAAGTGAAAAATTATTAATATTTAATAATATATTTTTATATTAAACAATGTTTTAAAAATGAAGACAGCAATATTTTACCATTAAACTGTTAAATAAAAAACTATATTTAAGAAACATTATTATTATTATTATTATAATTGTTATTGTTATTATTTTAAACAATATTTAATAATTTATATATATATATATATATATATATATATATATATATATATATATATATATATATATATATATATATATATATATATATTTATTTATATATTTATATTCATCATAATAATAATAATAATAGTAGTAGTAGTATAAGTAATAATGATTATTATTCTTGTTGTTATTATTATTATTATTATTATTATTATTATTGCTTTTAATATTATATTAATTTAAACAATGTTTTAAAAAATTAAGACTTTGTACTGTTTGATGAAATGAATATTTGATAATTATGATGATATTTTAATGTTTTATTTTACAAGACAAAAGTACAATTTCAATACTACTATTAATGTCTTAAATTCTTCTTTCAAAAATTAAACCATCAAGCTTTTATTTTGGTGAAAAACTTCAGGGAAACTTTAAAGTTCAGTTTTTACAGTTTTATAAGTTTGGAGAAAAGCTGTAAACATCAAACACATCTCACGAACAGAGCAGGATGATGTGTAGCTGATGTCATTTCCTGTTGTGTCATGTGTTCTGCAGTGACATGGAGAAGCAGAAGTCGTCTCTGCTGGACGCTCTGTGCAGGAAGGGCTGCGCTCTGGCGGATCAGCTGATGCAGCCGGCGGCACAGGACGGTGCCAGCGCCGGTGAGGTGGGCAGCTCTGACGACGAGCCGCAGGGCGTGGCCAAAGCTTTGACTGACACCTTCTGGGAGGTGCAGAAGTGGGCGGAGCTCACCGACTCTAAGGTGAGCTGCTCAGGAGTTTAACAGTGATTTAATATCTGCTAGATTTCATTTAACACACCCATTCCCTCTCCGCAGGTTTTAACGTTTTCCTACAAACACGCGCTGGCAAACAAAATGTACGCGCGGGCCTTGAAGTACGCCACTAAGATCGTCGAGGACAAGCCCATCAAAGAGAACTGGAGGAACTGCATACAGGTAAGAGACCGTCTCCAATAAATGAGATGTTTCCTGTGTGAAATCAGACGAGTGATGGATGTGTCCGTCTCCTGCAGCTGCTGCGATCTCTCGGCTGGATTCACTGCGTCTCCTACACGGAGAACTGGCTGCCCATCATGTTCCCGTCTGACTTCACGCCCTTCTAACACACTCACTCATGCAGTTTTTAACTGAGGAGACTTTTAATGCCTTCTGGAAACCATCAGAAACCAAACACCTCATATCACACGGATCCCACAATGCCTTCCTGCGTGAGGATCTCTGCACATCACCGCACTGAACCCACAGTTCCTATCATATCTGTGCGTTACGCTCGTACAATAACCCGATTCTGTTATTTGAAATGTGATTACTGGGCGTTTGCTCGGTGGACATTTTATATAAGGCAATATGATGGACGTCCGGTTGAGTTCTGAGGGTGAAATGTCCGTATTTCACTCCAGAATCAAAAGAATATATAATCTTATTTCTTTTCTTGCTTTCTTTTTTAAATTTTGGGGGTGAGATTTGTTTGTTTTTTGTGATTGACCCCTGATGTATGTCAAATGTATGCATGTTTTATAAAGACACAAGGGTCATTTTACGTTCTTGGAAGATTTTGTGTGATTGAAAGTCGTCCATCTTCAGTTTTCTCTCGTTCTGAGCCTGGACTCGAACACCTTTTGTCGTGAGATTGTCACACGTTTAAACGTGTTCTCATCTTTTGTGTCTTGAACTTCATTCAGGGTTTAGACATTGAAACGGATTAAACTCACCGTTTTGAAAGGTGAGGAACTTTCAAAAGAAACGAAGCCAGCAATTCATGCTACAGTTTTTCTCTAGTACGCCGTGTCAAAGGATCCAGTACCTCCAGACATGTCACATCCTGCTTTCACTTATTTTATTATCATGCCTGTTTGCGATGTTTGTTCAGGGCTCGAGGCGTTTCCAACGACAGGTTCTTAAAAAATGGCCTTAAATATTCACAATCAACCCCCGTCCACCTCTGCGTTTCTTCAGGAAATATCACATTATTCTGTATCAAAAACCCTTGAATATCTTCAGATATATTTATGGATGTCTTGTATTTATAAAGTATAAATGAATACTAGGTAATGCCAATATTTTAAAGTCATTTTAATTCATGCATAGAGTAGGTAGGTGTTATTTTATATCCATTACTCCTCGTGAGACGTTTCAGAAGTAACAGCCGGTTATTTTGTTAACACGGTAAATGTGCTGAACGGTGTATTTGATGAAGATTCTGAATAAAATTATCTGGAACTGACAACATATTGCTCATTTTTGTGACAGTTTTTTCATGTTGAATGTTGTGGACAACAGTAGAGTTGCATTTTATTAGAATTGTTTTTTTTGTTAAAGAACGATATTTACCTTTTTAGATGGACATGTATAGTTCTATGATGTGCTAAACAATATTTGGGATATCATGAATATATATGGTTATGTGCATTATTATTATTTTTTTTACATTATTTTTGTTTATTTATCCAAAAAAGGGAATACAAACAATCTTTATAGGGAAATACAAAAATTATCAATGTAAAACAGTTAATAATCTCAAAAACGATATTGATTGCATTAAAGTATCATGTGACTTTGAAACCAAAGAATCTATTTTTATACCTTTTGACATGGTTAAATCTTATACATTCCCTTTATGAAAATAAGAATAAAGCAAAATGAAATAAACACCCAACCAACACAAAAATAATCCCACCTCAAAATCTTGCGAAATGTCACTTAATAGCCTGTCTTTATTTTATTCATTTAAACAAAATCTGATTATATAGGGCATATGTGACCATGGACCACAAAACCAGTCACACCGGTATATTTGTGGCAATAGCCAACAATACATTGTAAGGGTCAAAATTATAAATTTTTCTTGTATGCCAAAAATCATTAGGATATTAAGTAAAGATCATGTTCCATGAAGTTATTTTGTAAATTTCCTACCATAAATATATCAAATTTTATTTTTGTATGTAATATGCATTGCTAAGGACTTCATTTGGACAACTTTAAAGGCTATTTTCTCAATATTTAGATTTTTTTGCACCCTCAAAAAGTTGGATCTCAGTCAAATATTGTCCTGTCCTAACAAACCATACATCAGTGGGAAGCTTCTTTATTCAGCTGAGATATAAATCTCATTTTCAAAAAATGTACCATTATGACTGGTTTTGTGGTCCAGGGTCACATATTTACTCCCCACAATCTCTCCATAGTATTGAAAACATCTGCTTAGAAAGGGTATACGATTCCTAATTCATCATTTTCATCAAGAAATGCATTTCATATGAAATTAACTTTTTGATTTCTTAAGCACAAGATTCTCCATCAAGGCACGGTAAAACGTTTTCTTAGTATTTTACAGGGTCTGTTTTTATTTAATAATTTTGTGCTAATACGTGCAAACTTGTTTTCCTTAAGCAGCTATATTTATTTTAACATCAGCATGGCTTTATTTACAATGCAGACAATCCAGATTTGTTTTTCAAATCTCATCTGGAGAAATTACTGTTCATACTGTTTTATTTTCAATCAGTCCGAATCAAATCTGTTGAGCTGAAAGATGACAAAACAATATGAATTCCAGTCTGACTGTTCATACCGGAATGGATACCACTTGAAAGCACATATACATATGCAGAAGTGTAAAACGGCAAAAACATTAAATAAATGTTTTGAAATATCATTCAAAACCACAGTTAAATAAGTTGATTTGTAATTTGTAAATGTAAAAAAAAAAAAAAAAAAAAATCTTATTTGGTCAGCCATTATGTGGTTTGAAATCTGAATAAAATTTCTGATTCAAAGGATCGTGTCAATCGCAACATGTTATATAGTAGGTATCTGAAGATTTGGTGAGTTGGCCAGTCCAGTTATCACACTGTCAAACCATTGTTGTAGAAGGTTTTGGCCAGTCATTCGGTCCTAAAGATTGTTTCTAAAACAAATGGGAATTGCCTGCAATGTGAACACGGCATTGGTTCATTAAAAAAAAAAGAAGCTGTCCATGAGCCACAGCCATGCAGACCTTCACCTCCTCTACCTCTGCCAGCAGTGTAGTTTGGAAAGCCGGTGCATAAAGTTCACATCAGTCACATCCCCTATCATCAGATTCTCATGGTGCCCGAGTAAATCCTCACCTCATCCAGCTCTGTCAGTAATGTGGTGTTAAAAGTTTTCTGAAAGTTCTCTATAAATACAAGATCGGACTGATACCGGACCTTGTTTGCAAAGATTACAGTGGTCTCCGGTCCACAGAAGTGACGCATGGTTTCAAGAAGCTCTGCCAGACAGTCGTGGTGATAGACCACATCAGCTGCCAACACATAATCGTATTGGTGGGTGGAGCGGGGAAACATCTCCAGTTTGTAGCCCCATGCCAATGCTGTAACCTGAGGCTCATGTCTTCGCTGCCACCTGGTGTTCCGGTTCAAGTTGTACCTCAGATTTCCAAGGATTTCTGGCAGATCTGTGGCTGTCAGTTTAGCACCTACAAATCAAAGCATTATTTAGTTTTGCTTTGTCTATACCAGAAGTGTCCAATACTGGGACCACTATACTGCAGAGTTTTGCTCCAATCCCAATTTAACACACCTGAACCAGCCAATCAAGATCTTTCAGGATTGCTAGAAATGGAGTTGGATCTCAACTCTGCAGGACGTTGGCCCTCCAAGAGCAGGATTGGTCACCCCTGGTATAGAGTAGCTCAGGGATGATTACATCAGATATCAAGCCTGCGTTCCACTTCACTTTTTTATACTTCACTTCCCTTGCTAACTTCACTCCGTCTCATTGACTCGGATGTACGTCATAGCTTATGTTACATGAGCGCCTACTACTATCGTAACCCGTGGAGTGGGTTGAATTGGAATGTCCTGAAGCCTTAATCACTTGGAATCACCTATGGAGCTGATTTATTATTTACATTAGGGAGGCACTGATATGAACATTTTGGCGGATACCGATAACTGATGACTCTAAATCCAAATTTTTATATAATTTTTGAGAGCCTGATTACAAAAGTCTCACCATTAAAAGTCATTCAGTATGCCTATAGGTATGCTTGGGCTGTTAGAGAAAATATATAACATTGCACAAAATTTTAATACAATTACCTACTGTCTAAGAAACAGTCAGCCTGAGGTAGTATTAACTACATAGAGTATTATGTGGTTAAATCTTAGCAGATTATTCACTTCTGCAATAATCTGCTGAGTACTTTGGGAAACATTTGTGAGTGGGTGTCTAAAAGCAAAGTGGAACACTCCCCAAGACTTACCTAGAAGTGTGGCAACTATCGAGATGAGGCCTGTTCCTGCTCCAAGCTCCAGGGTCGATTTGTCAAGTAGATTGATCTGCTGTCGGCCCGTTGCGGTGTCCAGGAATCGGCAAAGGGCCACTGCCTATGACATTCAAAACCAAGTGTTCATAGACTCAATGCATTTTACCTTCGCACTAAGTACACACAGTTTCTTCTTTATTGGATTGGTTGGCCTAATGGTACTGAATGTTTCATGCTCACCGCTGGCCATACTACGCTGCCATAATGGTCTATGGATTCCTGAATCCTGATTTCATGACCCAGAAAGTAGTAGATCTCCATGCCATGACTGTAGTAGACAGAGGGAGCCCAAGATCTCTGTTCAGCTGGTTCTGTCTTGTCAGGTTCAGCTGAGGGAAAGAAGAGTATCCAATTAAATAGGTTTCCATACAAGCACATTGGTATTAGGGTCACTGTGATTTTGCCAAGACGCATTTTGTTGATCCTGGAACAATATTCCTCTCCGACAGCATAGCCCTACCCTTAAACCTAACCATAACTTGTAAACCTAACAAATTGCAAATTTGTCCTTCAAATCTGATGCCTGGAATGTTCCAGATGTTGGTCCAGCAACATATACTTGGTGAAATCATGTTCACCTTGGTATTACAGTTTACAGTTTGCAAGCCTTACCTTCTTCCTCTTCCTCCACAGTTGTTCCATAATCCTGGAGTTCTTCCTCCACAGATCTTCCAGAATCCTGGAGTTCTTCCTCTACTTGTTTCTCCTTTGTGATGTTTTCTAAACTTTGAGCATCGTCACATTCCTGCTCTTGTTCGACTTCCTCTGCACTGTTTCTTGTCTCGCTTGTAGAGTTTGTTTCCCTAGCATCCTGCTTGCTTGACTCAAGGTCACAGTTGTCCTCCACTTTCTCGCTCGTCTCTTGAACCTGGTCACCTTCCTTCTCTGGTGTCTTGCTGGTTGCTACATAAATCCTCACATCATCCAACTCTTCAAGCAGTGTGATATCAAAATATCTGAGGAAGTTGTCAATGAAGCCCAGATCTGAGGCATAGCGGACCTTGTTCGCCCAGACAAGAGTAGTTCCCGGCTGGCAGAAGTGACGCATGGTGACCAGCAGCTCGGCCAAGAAGTCGTGGTGATAGACCACATCAGTCGCAAACACATAATCATACTGGTATGTGGATTTAGGGAAGGTCTCGTCCAGCTTGTGACCCCAGAAGAGTTTTGCTACCTGGGGCTCGTGCCTCCGCCGGCCTCTTGTGTTCCTGTTGAGGTTGCATGTCAGATTACTCAGAATCTCGGGTAAATCCGTAGCTGTTAGTTTGGCACCTGTAGAGCAATTTCAGTGATTATCTTGCAAGATACAAAATCAAATAGATTAACACCTCAGTCTCATCACAACACTTACCCAACAGCGTGATGACAACCGAAAGTATGCCGGTTCCAGCTCCAAGCTCAAGTACAGATTTGTCGAGTAAGTCAATCTGTTGACGACCCTGTGGTGTTTCTAAGAATCTGCAAAGTGCAAGTGCCTATATGGAAAGGACACAAATCACATTTTAAAGGTGCACCGTGTCTGCTTTACTTGATTCTATGCCTGTTATCTTGGACTTTATACTGACGGAAGTTCTTTGGTTACTAATTTCAATCTAGATATACTCTGTGTATTTGTCTCACATTATTTCTGCAGCTGAAAGTGTCTCACCGCTGGCCATATAGTAGCACCGTAAGAATCGATCGACTCCTGAATTGTGATTTCCTGTCCCAAAAAATTGTAAACTTCTTTCCCAGGTGTGTAGTAAATAGTTGGTGCCCATGATCTCACATACTCATTCTCTGTGTTCACTTTCTCTGAAAGAAAAGGCCAAATCAGACTTTTAATTTATTAGAGAAGCGACTGTGGTCTAATTTTCAGAATGTGTTACTGACCAGATTTCTGCTCTACTAATGTTGAATCCATCTCAGAGCAGCCATCGTTCTCTTCATCTCCACTGTCCTCACTTTCAAAGTTTGTGTTTTCCTCCTCTTCTTCTTCTGTATTGTTCACATTTTCATCCTCCAAATTTTCCATATCAGCACACCCTGGTTTCATTTGCACATTTTTCTTTTCATATTCTTGCATCTGTTCTACTGTCAGTTTAATCTTTCCTTCTTGCTTTGACTCTTCCTTGACCACTTCATCTTGGTCCTCTCCTTTCCTCGCAACCCCTTTGGTCTCTTTTGACGTTGCTAGTCCACTTTCATCTCTTGTGGTGGCAGAGTAAATTTTAACCTCTCCGTTGTCTGCCAGCAGGGTGGTGTTGAACGTTTTTTTGAAGTTCTCCAAAAAAAATAGATCAGAATCAAAGCGGGTCTTGTTGGCCCATATGAGGGTTGTTCCGGGCTGGCAGAAGTGGCGCATGGTGACCAGTAATTCTGCTAGGAAGTCATGATGATAGACCACATCGGCTGCTAAAATGTAGTCGTATCTGTAGACTGAATGAGGGAAGGTCTTATCGAGCTCATAACCCCAAGAGAGCTCCGCCACCTGCGGGGTGTATCTGCAGTGGCCCCGTGTGTTTCTGGACAGGTTGCATCTCAGGTTCCCGAGGACCTCCGGCAGGTCTGTTGCTGTCACCCAACCCCCTGGAGATGATTTATATTGGTGTGAATATGCATAAGACAACCATATGCTCACAATATATTTTGAACAATCAGAATTGTTAGTACATACCCAAAAGACTGGCCACGATGGACACAAGACCCGTGCCGGCTCCAATCTCTAGCACCGCCTTGTCAAGAAGATCAACCGTCGCTCGATTGGACTCAAGGTAGTGACACAGAGCCAGAGCCTACATAAGAATTCATGATTATTATTTTATGATGATACATCAATCAGCAACAAATGTAAAAAGGGTTTGTTGAGGCCCCCCAGTGGGTCCTGGCCCCTGGATGAAAACCACTGCTCTAGACTAGAGGCATCAAATGTAGTCGTGAAAATAATTAGTTTCAGACTGGTTTCTCAAACACTCTTACCACCAGCCAGTCCCTGTCTACCATTGGTCAGTCAGTCAGTTAGTCCTGCTCCAAACTCACGTGATTGGTTGAGTCAGACAAACAGATCAATGTTGTGATAGTGTCACAGTGTTTCACTCTTGGGGAATTGAACTACCAATGACTGACTGACTGACTAACACAAAACTGACGCACCAGAAAGTATTTGAACATCCAAACTAATGAACAGGGTTATCTATAATATTTCAAATATGTTATAAAGTAATTGTCTTACTG
The DNA here is from genome assembly GCF_024489055.1 of Chanodichthys erythropterus. NCBI lineage: Eukaryota > Metazoa > Chordata > Actinopteri > Cypriniformes > Xenocyprididae > Chanodichthys > Chanodichthys erythropterus. Next base: position 1,100,435 of record NC_090232.1, read on the forward strand.
CCGGCCAGATGACAGAACCAAATGAATCAATGGACTCCCAGATTCTGATCTCATGACCAGCAAAATAATGGATCTCCTTTCCAATGGTGGACATTACAGTGGGCTCCCAGGATGCCTTGGGCACACGGACTTCAACTTCTGTTCAATATAACCAATGAAAAACAGATGCATTCCTCATTAAAATGTTTGCATTTAGAGTTTAAGAGAAGGTTGGGATTATTTGACAATATTTTTTAAGTGACTTACCATCTGTATCATCTTCCCCAGTGTTCAAGCTCGCCTCCATCTTTGCTGCATTTCTAGATGGACAACTATCCATGATGATATCTGCTCGTTGACAGGACAGACTGATTTAAAACAAAACAATTTTTTTTTTTTTTTATGTTGACCTGTTAAAATCCACTGATGCTATATTTTCTCAAAAATTGTTTTGTCAGATTACTTTATGATGTATGCAAGTGAAACAATTAAGAAAATCAAATAAAGTAACAAAAACAATGAAGTGCATAATTTGATGTTATCAGCATGTCTTTTTTTAAAATAGGACTTTGCATTTGGAGAAACGTCAACAACAAGGTATTTCAGAATCTTAAATAGTAAGCAAGTGAAAAGGAATTGGTGCAATCAGATACACTAGAGCAGCTTTTAAAGGTCAAAAGTGTCCAAATTTACCTGAAATCACCTCTTACTGTATTTCCTCAAATGCATTTCATAGATTCAGATGCATCTTCATCTGGTTTAAATCAGCCAAGGGTCTTCTGACTGCGAAGGTGGGTTTTACTTGATTCTGTCCGGTCCACAGCTCTCTGGTTAGTGCTTCTGCAACTGCATCCTCAGCGAGGTTATAGACGAGCATCATCCAACACTCCGGCGTCACACTGGGATGACTATATTTAGCTGGAGATTCATGAAGCAGTGGCACAGACATCCACACAAACACAGAGAAATAGAGCATGATGTAGGTGATGGGCAGTGCAGGTCTATATGAGGAATCAACTTTCTGTTGGCACAAAGAGATCAGGAAAATAAACACTAAAGCCCTGAGATAACGGAGCTATTCAGAATGCTAACGCCTGCAGTCTGTTTGTATAGTAAGATAATATAGCACTGGTTTGACTCTAGGAAGTTCCACACGTCTCACACATTATCATGCATGACAATAACTCCATTCTCACTGCATATGTTGTTTCTTATTGCTCAGAATTAAAGTAAAACATACACTGCATATATTGCATTGTACAAATATTTTACTTCTGGGTGAATCTTATAAAGACTGCTAAGAACATACATGTATGTTCAGGTCATGTTTCACCCCAAAAATCAGAAAGAAAGAAAAACAATCAATGGATTCTTCAAAACGGTTCATTGAGATTTTATGCTCATCAACATCTTTATCTTCACGTTATCATAACCAAAAGCCATATCAAAGTTCCAGTGATCATCTGAGCCAATTTTAAAATGGATATATCTTAATATAACATATTGACTGTGGCCAGCATGCAGAGAGTAATCAGGAATACTAAGAATTTTTTTTCTAGGACAAAAAGTTCAAAAGTTATAACCACTAGAAAAGTGGATTTTTGAAATGGTGGTGGCGCTATAGAGTTTATCCTAGAGACCCCAAAGTTGGTCAGATTACTGTTGAGGACCTCCTCTATCAGTGTACCAAATGTCATAATTTTCCTATGTACGGTTGATAGGGCTGCCATAGACTCCCATTCAGGAAGAATAACAAGAAAACCAACATAAGGTTCCCTAATTAAAACATGTAAATGTAATAATTTATACATCATTGCATTATTTATTGTAATGCATACATATATAGTTTTTTGTTGTTTTTGTGGTGCAATGTAATATGTAAATGTGAAATTCAGATTCATGTGAGATTATTTTTTGCCCCAATAATTATATCCCTATTGGTTTCTATGATTCCAGGCAGATGGCATGTGCTAAATGGATTCCACAGAAGGGAAACCCAATATAACACTCATTATATCTCTCAAGGCCACGAGTTCAACACTGGTAAACTCTCATCCAACTGCCTTTAAATCCTCACTGTATCTTCTCCAGTTTCTAGTATGACTGTCAAAACCCTCTGGAATCGGCTGGCGATTGAACGCCTTCACCATGTAGGGTCCTGGTATATTTTGGTGGTCTGGCACTTGGAGACATTGAGCAACATTTACATTGGCAACATTGGCAGATGTGTGCAGGTAAAAGTCTCATTAAAATGTTAAAATGATTGGCTTTCATGCAGATGTTTTCTAAATCGATCATATATGGTGTATCTATGTTTGTGTGATGTAGTGACACTGCCAAGCTCAAGCACATGATCCCAGTATCAAATATCTGTGTATATCATCATCAGACATGTTCTCAGAAGAACCAAAACATGTTTGTAAACCATTACTGGTACGTGCTGTTAGTCATGAACACATCTGGTTACTGTCCTCTGAGCTTAGAAAAATTACATGTTCTACTTCTTATTTGGCCATATTTACCATCAAGAAGTTCCAAATGTAATCAATGTTTAAGAAGCAATAATTTGGAGAAAGAAACCTGACATGAAGATATTAATCACTCATACTATTATTTTCATCAGAAATGTTCATGTTTATTTCCAATAATAAAAAGGCTCATGTTAAAGCTGTAGAAGTAAAATGTCTCTATCAAAAAGTCTTAAAAACTTGAGAGAGTGAATGTAATAAAACATGATCATATAAAATAACAGCACTGCTTGAGTGTATGAATGACTTACAGTGATCATATTTGCATTTACACGGATTACATGATTGTAAAGTCATCATGAAATTTTACTGCTTCTACTATTTTGTAGGCAGCTATTGTATCCATTGCCATTCTCCTTCTGTTTCTTCTTCTTCCACTCTCGAGCTCATAAAACCGCTTGCAGTGAAATTTGATACACAGATTGAGGACAGTCCAAATATTCTCCACAGCAAATTTGGGAGTCTCTAACTCAATCCCCTCTAGTAATAAAAATGTTCCCACCACCACCAAAAAAAACAAACAAATAAAAAACCTCCTAGACAGTTTGTCCAATTTTCATGAAAATCAAATCAGATCATCTTCAGACCTTGCTGGCAAAAAGTTGTGAAAAGCTCTTTCGTTCTCGAATAACACGCAAACAAATTTGACAAAGAGTACAGCGAATTGGATGCAAAGCTTCCCAAAAAAATTCAAAACTTCTGAATGGCTTGCCAAAAAATCATAAAAGTTAGATTTGGGGCATCATGCCAAGTCAAATGATATCCAATTTTCCCATAACAGCCAGTTTGGGCATCAGACATTTTGAATTTTGTAGTAAAATACTGTATTTTATGAATGCATTAGCGTATCATTACGAAACTCGGTATGGGCCATCAGCAGAAGTTTCGAGCAGTCTCCTTGGAGTTCTTGCCGAGTCCAGAGATACCAAACATGCAAATATCTATGAAACGGTTTGTCCAATTGAGATGAAACCACAGTAGGAAAATCTGAAACAGGTCGTTGCCTATATATGTCAAAATTTTGATAGTAAATGGCAAAAATAAATGCAATTAAAGTCAGGGGTGGCCATTTTTTATGTGCTCATAAATATAAATATTTTCTAAATGAAATTAGATATTTTCACCACATTTGACACTTATGTATGGGGGGAACTCTGAGGACAGACATAAAAAAGTGGGACTGCACCACTTGGTGGCGCTATACTTGAACAGAACATGAAATTGGCTTTAACTACAGTACTGCTGGTCTGACTGACTTCAATAATGACCTGCAGTCTCTTTGTCTCAGTTGTTATCATAGTCCATTATGACGTGGTTGGTCTGCTGCTAGCTTCCTTATTTGCTTCTGTTGTGCTTGACCCCTTAATTGCTGCTTGCAGCTATATTTTCATATTATTGATGTAATCATCATGAAATTAACCTGCATTAAATGATTGGTGTGATTTCGGAAAGCTGCATCACCTACAACAGCAGCCTAAAATAACTACTAAAAACACATTTGACTATTAGTTAACATTGTCCAGTAGCCATGTGATCTATATCTTTTTATTTTAGAGGTGGAGGAATAAACTTTGAAAGATTATGAAGACATGATCATTGTTGTTTTAATCAGGAACTAAAGACCAGGAACGTAAATTAAGTTAAACAGAAGTAAACAGAGTCCGTTTTAATTTTATGTTCACATTAAAAACATAAATATACCATTAAAGTGTCAGATACAATCTATAGGATGATTTAAAATTATATATATATATATATATATATATATATATATATATATATATATATATATATATATATATATATATATATATATATGTAAAATCGAGATGTAAACAAAATCAAGATGTAAACTGAAATGATTTTTTCTCCTTAGAACAGTTCTTGAAACTATATAATATTAAATACTATGAAGAACAAAAAATTCTATCTATCTATCTATATATATAGTATCTATATGAGTACATCCCTCACATTTTTGTAAATATTTTATTATTATTATCTTTTCATGTGACAACACTGAAGAAATGACACTTTGCTACAATGTAAAGTAATGAGTGTACAGCTTGTATAACAGTGTGAATCCCCTCAAAATAACTCAACACACAGCCATTAATGTCTAAACTGCTGGCCACAAAAGTGAGTACACCCCTAAGTGAAAATGTCCAAATTAGGCCCAATTAGCCAAATTAGTCTCCCCAGTGTCATGTGACTTGTTAGTGTTACAAGGTCTCAGGTGTGAATGGGGAGCAGGTGTGTTAAATTTGGTGTTATCGCTCTCTCTCTCTCTCATACTGGTCACTGGAAGTTCAACATGGCACCTCATGGCAAAGAACCCTCTGAGGATCTGAAAGAAAGAATTGTTGCTCTACATAAAGATGGCGTAGGCTATAAGAAGATTGCCAAGACCCTGAAACTGAGCTGCAGCACGGTGGACAAGACCATACAGCGGTTTAACAGGATAGGTTCCTCTCAGAACAGGCCCCGTCATGGGCGACCAAAGAAGTTTAGTGTACATGCTCAGCGTCATATCCAGAGGTTGTGTTTGGGAAATAGATGTATGAGTGCTGCCAGATTTGTTGCAGAGGTTGAAGGGGTGGGCTGCACAGTGCTCAGGGACTGTCGGTGCTCAGACCACACGCCACACACTGCATCAAATCAGTCGTCCCAGAAAAAAGCCTCTATTCTAAAGATGATGCACAAAAACAGTTTGCTGAAGACAAGCAGACTAAGGAAATTAATTACTGGTACCTCCAAGATGACCACTGCCTTGCTAAAGAAGCTGAGGGTGAAGGAGATGGAACTCCAGTGCCCAAGAGGGTTAAGGCAGTGCTGGAAAATAATGGTGGCCACACAAAATATATTTTTCAGCAGTTTAGACATTAATGGCTGTGTGTTGAGTTATTTTGAGGGCACAGCAAATTTACACTATACAAGCTGTACACTCACTACTTTACATTGTAGCAAAGTGTCATTTCTTCTATTTACAAAAATTAGAGAGGTGTACTCACTTCTGTGAGATACTGTATATATATATATATATATATATATATATATATACAGCTATGGAAAAAATTAAGAGACCACTTAACATTGATTTCTGAACTTGGAGTGGTCTCTTAATTTTTTACATAGCTGTATATATATATATATATATATATATATATATATATGGTTGGCGTTTTGTTAATTTTGTGTTGGTCTACGTTTGCGTGCGCTGTACAGCTTTATCCTCAGGCTGGGAAGGTCATAGAGCTCTTTCAGGTGAAAGTGTTTCTCAAAAGTGTCCACAAAGCTGTTCTCTGGGTCCAGACGGAACCTCATGGCCCATAAGATGATGGTGTCATCTGAACTCAGGTGCATGAAGGTCTCCATGAGCTCGTGCAGGAACGGGTGTGAGTACACCACGTCTGCGGCCATGATGTAATCGAAGTGGCAGGTCGCGCGCGGGAATCGCTCCTCCAGCTCTTTCCCCCAGCTGAGCTCTGTCACGTGCGGCTCATGCCTGCAGCGCCCTCTGGTGTTGCGCATCACGTTGTGCCTCAGGTTACCCAGGATATCCGGCAGGTCTGTGGACGTTACCTTCGCTCCTGAAAACATTATTCATTTAGTTTTAAATGTCATAAATGTAAACAAAGTAAAATCAAACCAAAGAGAGATTAAAATGTGTATCAAGACTATTCTTCATATGACAAGAAAGCTGTTAAGATGCATTGCGTATTATGCAAGTCTAGTATTTAAATAACTATTAGCATATTTATAACTATTAGTTTTTTATATACATACTGATACTGTAACTATTAAAGTATTCATATACAGTAAGTATTCAATTATTTATATTATTAATGCATTTATATAATGATTGGTGTATTTAAATAGTGATTCCTGTATTTATATAACAATTTACTTATTTATATAAGCAATATGCAAATCTAATATGCAAATCATTTATAGTGATTTGCATATTTGTATAGTGATTAGCATATTATGATTAACGTATATAGCGTATATAGCAATTAACGTATTTATATAACGCTTAGCGAATATAGCAATTAGCGCATTTATATATATTTATATTGTGCATTTATAGGGGTTAGCAGATTTATATAGCGATAAGCATATTTATATATGAAAATTTTTATAGCGATTAGCGAATTTATGTAGCGATTAATGTATTTATATAGCAATTAGTGAATATAACAATTAGCACATATATAAATTAGAGCATTTATTTAACGATTAGCAATTATAGTAATTAGTGTATTTACATACTGATTACTGTATTTATATAGCGATTATTGCATGTAGTGATTTGCATATTTATATATGAAAATTTTTATAGCGATTAGTGTATTTATATAGCGATTTGTGCATTTCTATATACAAATTTTATAGCGATTAGTGTATTTATATAGTGATTTGTGCATTTCTAAATGAAAATTTTATAGCGATTAGTGTATTTATATAGCGCTTTGCGTATTTATATAGCGCTTAGCGAATATTGCAATTAGCGCATTTATATAGCGATTTGTGCATTTATATATGAAAATTTTATAGCAATTAGTGTATTTATATAGCGATTTGCGTATTTATATAGCGCTTAGCGAATATTGCAATTAGCGCATTTATATAGCGATTTGTGCATTTCTATATGAAAATTTTATAGCGATTAGTGTATTTATATAGCGATTTGCGTATTTATATAGCGCTTAGCGAATATTGCAATTAGCGCATTTATATAGCGATTTGTGCATTTATATATGAACATTTTTATAGCGATTAGTGTATTTATATAGCGATTTGCGTATTTATATATGAACTTTTTTTAGCGATTAGCATATTTATATAGCGATTTGTGCATTTATATATGAAAATTTTTATAGCGAGTAGTGTATTTATATAGCGATTTGTGCATTTATATATGAACATTTTTATAGCGATTAGTGTATTTATATAGCGATTTGTGCATTCATATATGAACAGTTTTATAGCGATTAGTGTATTTATATAGCGATTTGTGCATTCATATATGAACATTTTTATAGCGATTAGTGTATTTATATAGCGATTTGTGCATTTATATATGAATTTTTATAGCGATTAGTGTATTTATATAGCGATTTGTGCATTCATATATGAAAATTTTTATAGCGATTAGTGTATTAATATAGCGATTTGTGCATTTATATATGAATTTTTATAGCGATTAGTGTATTTATATAGCGATTTGCGCATTTATATATGAAAATTTTTATAGCGATTAGTGTATTTATATAGCAATTTGTACATTTATATATGAAAATTTATATAGCGATTAGTGCATTTATATAGCGATTTGCGTATTTATATAGCGATTAACGCATTTATATAGTGGTTAGCGCATTTATACAGTGATTAATGTATTTATATAGCAATTAGCGAATTTATACAGTGATTACTGAATTTACATAGCGATTAGCGAATTTATATAAAAATTAGCAAATTTATATAGCGATTTGTGTATTTAAATAGCGATATATTTATTTTTATATAATATTTATATAAAGATTAGTGAATTTATATAATGATTAGTGCCCCCTTCTGGCTTGGTACATTATTGCGGTTCTGACTGTTTTTGTGTTGTACTTTATTGGAATTCAATTTAAAAAAAACAATACTGTAATATTGCTATGATTTTTTTTTTTTGGACACAACCTCGATTTTAATACCAAGGTATCTGAAGTATTATTATATTTCACACGGTATCTGGTCTCTCTCACCGAGGAGGCTGGTCACTATGGTAACGAGGCCCGTTCCGGCTCCCAGCTCAATGATGTTCTTGTCCATGAGGTTGTATTCCTCACGGTGAGTGTCGAGGAAATGACACAAGACCATGGCCTTGAAAGAGAAGGTCACAATCAGATAACAGTTAACACTAGTTCTGCTCCTCAATGTGAAGTGTGTGAGAGAGTGATGCGTACCGAGGGCCACAGAACGGCCCCGTAGCAGTCCGTCGACTCCTTGATCTTAATCTCAATGTCTGCAAACCCGTAGCCTTCCCACGCTTCCGTTCGGATCAATGACGGACGAAAGTGTCGTTTCATAATCGCTGCTGCCAGTTCAGCATCTGCAGCGACGCCTGCAAACACACAAACTTCTTCATTCAAAGGCCCCATATACTATAATTCATAAATACATTATTAAAGTCAAAACTCACATCTAATGTTATTTAATGGACCTGAACTGAAATGAACAATGAACAGCTGTGCTTTTATTATGTAACATTACCAAATAAATATTGTAACGAATGCATTGCTCATTGTTAGTTAATGCATTATCTAATGGATTTTATTGTAAAGTGTAACCAGTTATTTTAAGAAGAACGATCTTTCGGTGTCAAACTCACTATAGCTGCTACTGAGTTTAATTGAATATTAAATCTGCAACAGTTAACAATTTTATTACATTTTGTTTAATGTAGCATTCATGATTTTTTGTGTTAATATGTATCGTTAGAAAATAAATCAGGGGTTTAAACTTTAGACATCTCAGAATTTTTAGATATGTTGCAAAAAATGGCAAACCTCATTAAAATAAACAGAAAATCTTCAAACTGTTTAACGATTACATTTATTAGTTTAAAATAAAACAGCAACATTTAGATCAAACCTCATATTAAACAACTAAAATAAAACAGCTCAAACAATGTTTAGTTTGACTTTCTAAAGGTTTAGCAACTACTAAAGATTTTGGAAATAATTCTCTTCTGCTCACTGCAATTATATGATCAAAAATACAGTAAAAATAGTGAAATATTATTAGAATGTAAATCAGCTGTTTTCTATGTGAATATATAGTAAATTATAATTTATATCCAGTGATCAAAGCTGCATTTTCAGCATCATTACTCCAGTCTCCAGTGTCACATGATCCTTCAGAAATCATTTTATTATGATGATTTAATGCTCAAGAAACATTTATGATTATTATCAATGTTGAAAACAGTGCATATATTTGTGGAAACCGTCATACATTTTGATTTTCAGGTTCACTGATGAATAGAAAGTTCAAAAGAACAGCATTTGATGATATCAATTATATAAATTGAATGTGTCCTTGCTGAATAAGACTCTTTTATCTTACTATTAAATTGTAAAAATATGTACTTATCATTCATGGAAAGTGTCATAAACACAGACACAGTAGCTACACAAGTGTTTGGTGTCAGTATGAAGCGTATAGATGCTGTCTCTCGCTCCAGATCTTCTTGATGTGTTACATAACTGATGGCACTGTGTGATTGATGACAGATGACAGATCAATAATGAGCTCATACGCACTACACTAATGGAGTCATTCATTCCCTATACACACCAATGCACATTTATCTAAGAGAAAAGACATTAAGAGAGTCATTTGACTCATTTCACCTGTCACTCTGGAAGTGTTTGAGTTATTCCTGTGCCGCAGGAACCACATTTCACTTTACTCAGAGTTTGTATTTTTCTATAGCTGTTAAAATTACATATAGAAGACAATATATTCACACCCACCCTCATTGTTTTCATCCTGCTCCATTTGGATCTGACAGCCGAAGGTCCTTATAAGTGCAAATTCACACAAGTGCCTTCAACTTTCCCTCAGTGGTCTCTGTGCGTGTCTCTGTCCAACATCGGGTTTCAGGTGATTGACAGCAGCAGCTGCGGTTGAATGGAGGTCAGCCAGAGAAAGGGAAGCCTACGGCACTAGAGAGTAAACAGATCCTCTCTGTCTCTCTCCGGAATCATTCTGTGCCTCCGGTTCTGGAAGCAGGAATGTAGATGTTGTTCGGCTATGATCACAATAACACTTAAATCGTATGAGATTAGCAGCTGAGCTCATCTGACCTCCATCAAATGCTCTGACCAGGATTTACCTCAGGCTCATATTGTGACACAGGCTAAAGACAGTAATGGTTGTGACTCGATTACAGATGCGTAAAATACTCTAAACGTTAGTCTTTATATGTGTTTTTAAGTAAAGAAAATGCTGTACTTATTCAAAGAATCAGTTCTTTCTTTACCATTGCATTGCAAACAAGCAGAGATGTTCTTAAAGGATTAGTTCACTTTCAAATGGAAATTAGCACAAGCTTTACTCGCCTTCAAGCCATCCTAGGTGTATATGACTTTCTTCTTTCTGATGAACATAATCTGAGATATATTAATAAATATCCTGACGCATCCGAGCTTTATAATGTCAGTGAACGAGACCAACAAGCTTTTTCCGTAAGTTGAATAGGGAAGGTGTAGGACATAGCGTAAGCCTTTTGAACTGCAAGAGTTTTACACTTTTTTTGTACGTAGAAGGCGGTCTGACGGGAACTAGTTATTTTACTAGATATTTAGATGCTAGGTATTTAAAATATAAAATGGTTAAATATATTTGAACAATTTCAAATATATAAAGTCCAACTTCGTTCAGCACTCGTTTAGTGATGTCTGATCGCACTCTGACAGCGGCAGTGATGTCTCGCACATATACTTCAATGAGTGTCAGACGTCACTGCCGCTGTCAGAGCGCGATCAGACCTCACTAAGCGAATGCTGGACATAGAGGTGTATGAGAGGTAAAAAATTATATAAATACTGTTTGGTTTCTTGAGCAAACCGATCGTTTCGTGTCTTAGGACATCAATGTGTCGTCACGAGCCGCAGGGTTTAATTCGGATTTGTCTAAGCAAGTTTTATTTACTCTCATAGCAGAAGTCCCCATCTACTCCCATTATTTGACTGGTTGCAGTTAAAAATCATCATTTGTGTTCTACTGAAGAAAAAAAGTCACCTACATCTAAGCAGATAAACATCAAATTTTCATTTTTGGTTGAACTATCCCTTTAATATATCTCTGACTGTGTTCATCAGAAAGAAGAGAGTCATATACACCTAGCATGGATTGAGGGTGAGTAAAACTTGGGGAAATTTTCATTTGAAAGTGAACTAATCCTTTCACTGCGCCAGGCACGTCATTCACGATAGAGTCGGGGTGGAGTTAGAGGTTTGAATGACGGTTTGATGATCCAATGGAGTTACGATGTTTAGTCACAAGCTCTTTTCATTGGATTAAATATTTGCAAAACCCAGAGACAGACCTAAAGGGGGAATGATAGTAATGATTTATGAAAAATAAAATAGAAAAATGATAGCAACATTATAATTTTTTTTAACAATTTATAAAGTAATTATTGTTTTAGCAATAGAATGAAGTAATAATAATGAAAAAAGTATTATTTTTTTCCTCATTGTAATTGCCTTTTCTAAATTGTGATTACAGGGTTTTCCACATTAAACGTTCCCATTCACAGTAATATAAGAGCACCTCTTTGGTATATCTTTCTAAAGTCTTTGTTAATAGCAAAGTCCCTTTAAGACAAGTCATTTCACTCGGCGGCCATCTTAGAAACTCCTCTCGGGCATCCAAGTCATAGACAGTAAAAGAAATGGACACAGCGACCCCATTGGAACTCAATTGAATCAAGTGAAGCCCATTTTTAGCGATTTTTAGCACTTCCTTTTCTGACGCGCAGACTCACACTAAGCTTGATGATGTCAGCAACCTGTCTAACAGCTGTAAATCTTCTAGTAGCTGTGCGTGCAAACTGCCATCGTTAATCTTGCAGAGACGGCGAGCTTGAGCGGGGAGTTCTTTGGCGTGAGTGAGCAGGAGTAAGTATTCTGATTAATTATTTTGTATAGTATTTTAAAATGTAACGCCAGTACGCCATATTAAGATAATCTCCCCGATTGCCTGCGAGCTTCTCCTCCTGTCTGTACGGTAATTTCTCTAATGTGCGACAGAGAGTCGAGTGGTTATGACGCAATCGTTAGCCTATTTTTACAAAAACTGTTTCTACGGGGCCATAATGTAACATAGAAGGTAATGGAGCCCTTTATACATTGTCGTGTATCTTTGGAAATAAATAATGGACAAATGGAGTCTTTAAACACCTCAGATGTAAAGTTATTCACTGTCAAAGTGACGCCAAAATGAATGGGAGTCAATGGGGATGCTAACGCAAGTGAAGTTCTGCTACAAGATGGCGGCACCCGGCCGACTTCAACTTCCGGTCGACTTCCTTGGGCACTGATCCAAGTGCAGCTCCCATCTTTCTGAATGGGGAAACATCAAATTCTCCAAAGCTGTTTGCCAAGCTTTCAATTAAATGTAATATTTGTAATCATCAATGAAATCTGACAACAATTGTCTCATAAATGTTTTTTCGAGATGCTCGAATCATGACAAAAAAACGTTTTCAGTCTGAATCAAGCTGATGCGCATGCGCAGAAGGCGCGCGTCTGGTTAGGCTTGTTCGACTTGACGCAGAAAAAAGTATATAAAACGGTCTACAGATTGTTAACTGTTCTAACAGACCAATATTATTATGATGATGTGTATTATGTTTGACTTTTTTGTTATGTTTTACCTTCACTTTTAACAAACCATGCATTAACATTCATGGCCTCAAATTAAGACACTCCCTGATAGCACACGTACATCTCAGAGACGTCCATTTACATCTGTGTTTGCTCATCTGCAATACGTCTCCTCCTGTCAGATGTCATATAGACATGTAGAAAATGTCTTTAAGTTTGTTTTAGAATGTATGTATGTAACTGCTTTTTCTAAGACGTTTATCAGATGTTTTCCTAGATCTTTAGCAGACATCTTAGAGAAGTGCCTGTGCATTTGTGCATCAAAATGCTAATGATGAAATGTCTGGTGGCTTCATCAGCCAGTTTTTGCCTCCAGAAGACTCAGATACAGCGCTTTATCTCCCCCTTGTGTCTGAACTAACAACAACAAAAACCTGTTCATATGCAAATGTATATTTATATTTTGTATCAGTGAGCAACTGAGTCAGTTCTGCACACGAGAGGAGAGACATGATTCATGATGGATGACAATACCTTACATGAACATTTATTCATTTAACAAAATACAAATGAGAACAATACAAACAGTACATTTGACATAATGCAATATACAGGGTTCCCACTCTTTCATTTACACCTGATTCAAGGACTTTTTAAAGCACCTTTTATATTATATCAAGCACAATAAAGGTGGGTTTGTTACTGCCAATCTGGACAGCATCAAACACATACAGTACCTGTGTCTATTATTATACAGCAATGTTAAGGCATATACTGACAACAAAAATCTAATTTAAGGAGAATATGTCCTTTTTAAAATCCTATGAGAGAGGGCTGGTACAGAAAGAGATGGGTTTGAACCAGGGATGCAGTCTGTAGCTTTCCTATTCCTGCTTTTAATATTTATTTCACATTAGTTTTTGTCTTTTTATATGAATCATTAGCTTGATTTAAAACATTAAAATATAGAGAGAATATTACATACATGAATTTTGCAATTAAATTAAATATAGATAAGGTAATTGTTGGCATCAAAAATATTTAAAATATTTGTTACCCACCTGTACAGGATATCTGCAATTTTAAGGCTTTTAAGACTTTAACACCTGTGTATTAAAGGCTCCTACAAGAGAGACTTTTATTATGAAACAAATCCATATCAATCCAGTAGAGGGCAGCGTAGTTAGTTGATCGGCTGCTATTTGTTGTGTTTGAGTGTTCAGTGTGAGCTGTTAGCTGAAAGAACGCTAATTCCAGTTAATTTCGGGGAAATTGCTGCGGATGTAACCGTTGGGTGTTTGTCATTGACCACAAAGTAAGCTCCTTTGTTTATATTTCTGTTAAGTTATCTGAATAGCTTTGTATGCATCTGTATCTTACGGACAAGCCCAGACATGTCCTGTAACAATCATTCTGTTATACAGATCAGTCATATTATTTCCCTTGTGATTTATTTCTTTCAATATGGAGATGCAGATGATTACTATAGGTTCCTAATAATATCATGTCGATCTGTTAACTGTTATTTTGTGTTTAATGTAACGATGTTTACTTAAATGCTGCTCAATTGCGCCACTACTATCAGTATATAGGCACTGCATGTTATTAATGACATTAATGACGGGGATTGTTATTATTGTTTATATATATATATTTATTTTATTCATTATCTTTATTGTATTTATTATTTTCAGACTATATACATCTTTGACGGTACATCTGTGGCCCTACCTTTTTCTACCAATACAAAAGTATAACCTGATCATCTGTCTCCTCATTATTGGTGCTCTGACCGGCACTCAGAAGGGTTTACTCCTCCTTTACTAGAATCAAAACCTAACAGTCCAAAGCCTCTCCAACAAAATTGGTCCTTCGAGCCGGATTGAGTATTCCCATCTGACATTATGGACTCTGATGAGGAGATTATTGGAGGAGCTCACCCTAAGCGCCATACTTGTCCTCCAGCTTACCTCCAGCAGTATGAGGTACAATATAGACGAGGCAGACCTGTCACAGAGCATGATATTGTATGCACCTGGGAGGCACCTGTTCACTGGACTCCTCCCACATCCTTCCAGCCTTACACCACTCCACCTGGTGGTGACCTGGTATGTTTTGATGGCACACAGGTCATGTCTTCGAGTTATAAGCATCAACAGCACCCTCCCTCAGCCACCCCTCTCTTCACCTCAGGCAGTTGATTTCACTTCCTCCGCACACGACAGTGAGCTACAGCATCTTCGCAGTGAGCATGTAAAACTAATGCAGACACATCAGTCCTTCCAGGCAGACCTGAGGGAGTTGAGAGAAGTCCGTGCGGAAGTCAGAGAATTAGTTCAAGTAGCTCAGTCCCTTTGAGCTGACATCAGTCAAGCCAGAAGGCCAGAACCTCTCACCAGCACAGCCATCAGCATCACAGTTATCCAGTCCACCTGTGAAGCAGTATGAATCCACAACTGTAGCGGAGGATGGAAACTTCGCTGAGCTTCCCTCACCGCCATGGCCTGAACCTGATGTTGACCTGAGGACACGGATGGGTAACCTCACACTGTCTGACATGGGCGCCACTACTTACCAGCCGGTGGTGCCAGGGCCTAGAAAATATCCTTTTGCTTTCCCAGCTATACAAGCACACTCTTATAAGCTTTATGCTCCTGATGCTTGTGGATTTCCTCCTCCTCCTACACCTCAAGAGCTTCAGGAGTTGCTAACACCTGCGGCCATACCCTTGCCTGCCCACCACACGACAGTGCCCATTTCCCCACGATTCAGTGCGGTGCCAGCTTATTCAAGTCTTCCAGCCTTAACACTGAAGACAGAGCCCAATCTACGACCTGTAGCACCTTATGCTGGGTCTGAATTCGTCTACAGAGGACCTGCTCCTACGATCCCTAAGTTCAGTCGTCCTGATCCGGGTGAGTTCGCTCGACTCCGGATAGCTTTGGAGAACTTGCTCCCTCCGGACGGGACTGAACTTTTTAAATACCAGATCTTAGTGGATCACCTTAAGCTTGAGGAAGCCAGAATGCTAGCAGATGCTTACTTGAACTCACCAACTCCATTCACTGATACAATGGCAGCGCTCCATGAGAAATTCGGCCAACCGCATCAGTTAGCCTTAAGGAGAATTGCTATTGTCCTTGAGAGTCCTGACATAAAACGAGGTGATATCTCTGCCTTCCAGAGGTTTGCTCTCCAGGTGCAGTCACTAGTGGGTCTACTGAGAACCCTGGGACATGATGGTGAATTGGAGCTGAGTTGTGGGTCCCATGTCGCACGACTGCTAAGTAAGCTTCCCCCTGAGCAGCGTGCTGAGTTTCGTCGACATATGTTCCGCCAACCTGGTACAGCCCCTAATCTGGTTGACCTTTCGAACTGGCTCCGTTATGAAACCTGGTGCCACAGTTACGATGCTGAGCCGATGTCTAAGATCTTGCACAGTAAGTCAGACTCTGGGAAGAGAACTGTGACCATCCTGCATGGTGTTGTAGAATCCCAGAGTGAAACTCCCATCCTTTGGAAGGGTCCTGTTTCACAAACCAAGCCGGTTAAAGTGAAACGTTATTGTCCTTTCTGTGACAAGACCGAGCATTACCTGAGCCAGTGTGCATCTTTTGCTAAGCTTACCTCCGATCAGGTCAGGACATGGATTCGTAGCAACAACCGTTGTTGGCGCTGCGCCAGGGCACACCATGCTGCTCAATGTGACCTAAAGAAGCCCTGCAACATCTGTCAAGGCACCCATCTCCGCCCGCTCCATGAGGTGAATGTGAATCCATCCCACAAAGAGGATTCAGCCAATGTGGAGAAGAGCTGCCTGACAAATTCCCCTCCCGATCGTTTCTTCCTTGATAAACCCTCTGTCGAAGGACGAGTTATGCTCAAAGTGGTTCCTGTGAATTTACATTATGAAGATCGCACCCTGGACACTTTGCTCTTCTTGATGATGGCTCAGAGAGGACTATTCTCCTCTCCACTGCAGTTAAGGCACTGGGCATTCAGGGTGTCCCTGAAGATCTTCCTTTGCGGACAGTGAGGGATGATATTCAGGTCCTTCATGGTTCCTCCATATCCTTTCAGATATCTCCCCTCTGTAAACCTCAGACCCGTTATAAAATCAATCATGCCTTTACTGCAGACCGTCTGAACTTGTCACGCCAGTCTTACCCTGTAGAACAGCTACAACAGAAGTATAGACATCTGCGGGGTCTCCCAATCCGTACACTTATGGACATCCAACCTTTACTTCTCATTGGTTCTGATCAGCCCCACCTCATAACTCCGACAGAGCCTGTTCGATGGGGCGGCCTGGGTGCACCAGCCTCAGTCCACACACGCCTAGGATGGACCCTACAGGGACCCATACCTTCCATGGGTTGGTCTCCTGCTGCACGGCAATGTCTGCTAACCTCAATGACTCAAATTCAGGACGAACTCTTCCAGAACGTTCAGCGGCTGTGGCAGTTGGATACGGTTCCGCAGTGGGAGGGCAAAGAGGTAACCCGGTCCAAGCAAGATCAAGATGCTTTTCAGCTTCTGGAAAGGAAGACTCTCACTCTGGAAATGGAAGGAATCAATCGGTTGGCTACGCCCTTACTGCGACGTAAGGATATGCCTTTGTTGAATGCACCTAATGAGTCTGTCCTACCTACTCTTCGCAGTGTTGAGAGGCGTCTGCGGAAAGACCCTAAAAAGGCTGAGGTCTATAAAGAGGAAATGAGGAAACTCCTTGAGACTGGAGCTGTTTGGGAAGTGGTTGAGTCTATACCCGAATCACCTGAATGCTGGTACATCCCTCACCACATTGTTAGTCACAACGGAAAGTTCCGCATTGTGTTTAACTGCTCCCATCAATACCAAGGACAAAGCCTCAATCAGTACCTG
Organism: Chanodichthys erythropterus; assembly: GCF_024489055.1. Classification (NCBI taxonomy): domain Eukaryota; kingdom Metazoa; phylum Chordata; class Actinopteri; order Cypriniformes; family Xenocyprididae; genus Chanodichthys; species Chanodichthys erythropterus. The sequence continues at coordinate 1,118,217 of NC_090232.1, forward strand.
TTGCCAGGGCCCACCCTCGGTGCCTCTCTGTTGGGTGTCCTTATCCGTTTCAGAGAACATCCTGTGGCTGTGAGTGGAGATATCAAAGCGATGTTCCACCAGGTTCGTCTTCTCCCTGAGGACCGTCCTTTACTCCGTTTCCTCTGGCGGGACCTGAAGATGGATGAGGCACCCAAGATTCTTGAGCGGCATGTATTACCTTTTGGCACAACCTCCAGTCCATGTAGTGCTACCTACGCACTACAACGCCATGTGCGGCAACACCCCCTGACGGATGAGGCGATTCGGTTTTCGGTGGAGAGATGTTTTTATGTTGAGAACTGCCTGCAGAGCCTGCCTACTGCTGATGCAGCTCGAAGCTTGATTGATCAACTACAAAACATCCTCTCTGGAGCCTGATTTGAAATTCGCCAGTGGGCCTCCAATGATCCTGGTGTGCTAAGTCACCTACCGTCCAATGCCCGAGCTGTGAATGTAGAACTGTGGTTAACGCAGGAGAAGTCAGACATCCCTGAGTCAACGCTGGGTCTGAGCTGGAACTGGCAGACGGACACCTTTTCCTACAAACACCGACCTGTAGTATACGAGACTCCCACTTTGAGGAACATATATAAGGTCCTAGCTACCCAGTATGACCCTCTGGGATGGCTTCTGCCTTTCACAACTCGAGCTAAAGTCATCATTAAACAACTGTGGGACAAACAGAGAGGGTGGGATGACCCCAACCTACCACCTGAGCTCCTCCAGTCTTGGAATGCATGGGAGGAGGAACTCCAATACCTTCCTTGTATCACCTTCCCCGGCCTTACGTTCCTGCTGAAGTTGGAATGGATGGAGCTACTCATGAAGTGCATATCTTCTCGGATGCCTCTGAGCAGGCATATGGAGCGGTGGCTTACCTCCGGACTACCGACCAGGAAGGTCGGACCTACCTGCCCTTTATTTTGGCCCGCTCCCTTGTCACTCCTAAATGAGCTCACTCCATTCCAAGGCTGGAACTCTGCGGAAGTCTAGTTGCAGCGCAGTTGGCTAAGTTACTTGAGAATGAGTTGACCCTATGCATCAAGTCCATTTCCCTATGGACAGACTCTACCACAGTTCTCCAATGGTTGAATTCGGAGTCTTGTAGATACATAGTCTTTGTGGGAAACAGAATTTATGAGATCCAGGAGATGACGGAAAATTGTTCTTACCGTTATGTAAGCTCCACGGACAACCCTGCTGACGATCTCACGAAAGGGAAACCTCTCCAATATCTTGCTGCACCAAACCGTTGGTCTCAAAGACCCTCCTTCCTCCTCCAGGATTCCAAAGAATGGCCAGTAATCCCTAAAACTGAGGCCATGGAAGACAAGGCGGAACTGCGGAAATCTGCCTTCTGTGGGACCAATACTTTATCTCTTTCGTCTGGTCACCCTGATGTATGGAACTATAACACCTGGCAGGAGCTATTGGATGTTACTGCCCTGGAGCTTCGAGCTGGCCTTGCTCCAGGGACTTCTCCAGAGGCTGAGGATTACCGCCAGGCTGAGGTTCATATCCTCAAATGTGTGCAGCAAGAATCCTTTCCTGAGGATTACAAGCTGTTACAAATGGGAAAGTCGGTCAGGTCCAGAAGTTGACTGGTTACCCTAGCCCCAGAAATGGATCTGTCCAGTGGTCTGATCAGGGTAGGAGGTCGTTTGAGGAGAGTTGTAGGCATTGAGGACTCCGTTTTACATCCTGTGGTCCTAGATCCTAATCATCCAGTCACCCGTTTGATCATTCACCATTATGACCATCAGTTACATCATTCTGGATCGGAACGGCTGTTCGTGGAAATACGGAGATACTACTGGGTTCTACGTGGCCGCGAAGCTGTTCGGCGGTTTCAACGGTGGAAGGCCCAGCCGACAATCCCTAAGATGGCGGATCTACCCTCTGCTCGCCTTCGGCTACACTCGGCTTCCATTCTTGTGGAGTGGACTGCTTTGGCCCCCTATTGGTCAAAATTGGGAGACGGACAGAGAAGCGATGGGGTATTCTTTAAATGTCTGACCACCAGAGCAGTCCATTTAGACCTACTCCCTAGCATGACTACAGACTCATTCCTCATGGCTCTTAGAAGGTTTGTGGCGAGGAGAGGGACACCAGCTGAGTTATGGTCGGATCGAAGTACGAACTTCCGCGGAGGTGAAAGGGAGTTACGGGAAGCTTATGCCGCACTGGTTCCTAACCTACAGCGTCAGCTTGCCCGCCAGAGGATCCACTTCCACTTTAATCCCCCATCGGCCCCTCACTTTGGTGGAGTTTGGGAGAGGGAGGTTAGATCCGTTAAATCGGCCTTGTACACAGTTTTGGGTTCACAGTCAGTTCCTGAGGAAGTCTTAATGACAGTCTTGCTGGAAGTAGAAGCCATCCTGAACTCAAAACCCTTGGGGTATGTTTCGTCAGACGTGGCTGATGCTGACCCAGTAACGCCAAATAGTCTCTTGATGGGGCGGCCCGATGGATCTCTACCTCAGGTAGTTTATCCCGAATCAGAGATATTGAGTTGTCTGCTCTGGAGGCATTCTCAGGTCCTAGCTGAGCGATTCTGGACCAGGTTCATAAGGGACTATCTTCCTGGCCTCCAAACGCGGCAGAAATGGCAAGCTTCTCCTCCTGACTTGGAGAAAACATTTGTTTTAATTGTAGACCTCCAACTACCGCGGGGCCTATGGCCTGTAGGACAAGTAGTCAAGACCCACCTAAGCCCAGATGGTCATATCAGGTCAGCTGATGTGGAGATAAAGGGCCAAGTTTATACCAGACCAGTAGCCTGCCTGGTCATCCTGCCGGCCTTACCAAAGGATGGACTTAACGCCCCCAACCCTGATTAGTTGAGTCGCCTTTACAGGAAGCAAAGATGCACCGCATCTTTGGGGGTGGCTGCATTAAAGGCTCCTACAAGAGAGACTTTTATTATGAAACAAATCCATATCATTCCAGTAGAGGGCAGCGTAGTTAGTTGATTGGCTGCTATTTGTTGTGTTTGGGTGTTCAGTGTGAGCTGTTAGCTGAAAGAACGCTAATTCCAGTTAATTTCGGGGAAATTGCTGCAGATGTAACCGTTGGGTGTTTGTCATTGACCACAAAGTAAGTTCCTTTGTTTATATTTGTGTTAATAGTTATCTGAAAAGCATCTGTATCTTACGGACAAGCCCAGACATGTCCTGTAACAATCATTCTGTTATACAGATCAGTCATATTATTTCCCTTGAGATTTATTTCTTTCAATATGGAGATGCAGATGATTACTATAGGTTCCTAATAATATCATGTCGATCTGTTAACTGTTATTTTGTGTTTAATGTAACGATGTTTACTTAAATGCTGCTCGATTGCGCCACTACTATCAGTATATAGGCACTGCATGTTATTAATGACATTAATGACGGGGGTTGTTATTATTGTTTTTTATATATATATATATATATATATATATATATATATATATATATATATATATATATATATATAAATATATATAAATATATATTAGTTTATTCATTATCTTTATTGTATTTATTATTTTCAGACTATATACATCTTTGACGGTACATCTGTGGCCCTACCTTTTTCTACCAATACAAAAGTATAACCTGATCATCTGTCTCCTCATTATTGGTGCTCTGACCGGCACTCAGAAGGGTTTACTCCTCCTTTACTAGAATCAAAACCTAACAGTCCAAAGCCTCTCCAACAACCTGCACAAATAATTAGTGTTTATTGTAACATCCTAACCATAAAATGATGATTTCAACAACAGTTCAAATAATGTTTTGAGCAAAAAGATTTTTATACAAATGTACATTAAGGTAATTTATAAAGATCACATTTCAGCCTTTAAACCATTTTTTAAGAAAATGGACGAGTCAAAATTATAAATGATTATACGTATTCATTTAAAATATGATTATATATAATATTCTAGCTGTCTTACTATTCTACGTTTTTTGAAAGCACATTAGCTTCCTTAACCATTGATTAACATTTACAAAGCTGTGTGAAAATATGATATTGATCTTCGCATTCACACCAAAAGTGGACCGAGCCAAATAATCTCACCAGCGCTGACCAGTTTAAACCGTGCAGCGCGAATCACATGACTACTCTGTAGAAGTTCAGCGGTTTTTCCCTTCACACAAAATAACGAAGATAAAATAATCAAGAATTTCATTCTGGCTTTCACAACAGATAAAGGCCAATTTTTAAAGGCCAATAGCACCGTGCTGCTCTAACAAAATTGAGTTCAAGTTTAATTCAAGCACTTTCAAGTGTTTGTTTTCACAGACTTTCCAGGCCTTGAGTCTGAAATTCAAGTACTTTCAAGAAGGTGGGGAACCTTGAATATATAATAGCACATTACTGTAAGTACTAAAGTAGTCAATGCAAATGCAAAAAATGAAATTAAATACATTCGATCAAAAATAATTCAATTCAGATTTCGGATAACATCATCCCAATCCAATAAAAGGCAGTTGCTGATATGAGACTAAAAAAGTGCCAAAATATGCCATAAAATAATCTCTTGTGGAGAGTGGCATATTTTCCAAAATCTCTGAAGGCAAGAAACAAAACATTTTTTCTTTGATTAAAAACTGACAAGTACCTGAAATATTAAATAGTGCAAGACAAATGCATTTCTGCTTATAATCAGCACTGGTTGTTGATGTCAGAGTGATTGACACTAATAGGCGTGTCTTATCAAACTGAAGTCATCTCCTGCTGTACATTCACTCCATCAGGAACTTCTTCATTTAACAGCGACATCACTATACTTGTTGACAGTGGCGGTTCTACATTGAAATACACCCTGGGCGAGACCCCTTTCGAGACCGTGAAGTGGACGAGGGAAGTTTATATGGACAGACCCTCGGTCAAAATCGAGGGAGCGAGTCTACTTCATATGTACACTTCAGGCAGCTCCATAACCCACAATGCAACACGATTGTGACGTCACCGCATATCGCGTTTATTTTACCCGACCACAAACAACTCTATGATATATTAATTATTTTTTAAACATTTAAAACACACATATATACATATAGAATGCTGTATTAAACAATTTTGTAAGGGGAAAAAATAAATAATAAATCAGCTCCATTGCGGATTCCAAGTGATCAAGGGCTTAGGACGTTCCAGTTCAGCCCATACAAAGGTTCCGCCAGAAGTGGGCACTCGTGCAACGTAGCAATGACGTACATCCGAGTCAACGAGACCGAGTGAAGTTAGCGAGGGAAGGGCATTTAAAAACTGGAACGCAGCCTTGGTGTGGATCCCCCGTCCCCGTCCACCCCCCCCCGCCCTGTACGTTCCATTTGAGAGAGACCCAGAGGTGAAATTTCGCCCGCGCCTCTCCCCCCACCCCCTTTTACACTTCTCTCACAACACACAGCGTCTGTGCATGGTACATTTTCAGCAAGCAGGGGCGCCGGCAGCAGCAGGGAGCGCCAATTTGCCAATACCACACACAGTGAAATTATATAAATGATGAAAAGCCGCCTCGCGACGCAGAGGATTTTTTTTTTTTTTATCTGCTCGTGCTGCCGCCCCCAATGTGTCACGAAAAAATGACGCCCCGGGCGGCTGCCCGGTTCGCCCGTGCCTAAAACCGCTACTGCTTGTTGATTCATTCAGTCTGTTTCCAGTGGAATCTGAAAAACAGAGACAATTAGTGAAAGAAAAAAATAGATCTCAGACATCAAAATTAAATTAGCAACCACCAGGTTCAGTCTTGCTTGGGCAGAAAAGATCATGTCTTACATTTGTGAACTCAGTCACGCACCTTCAGAACATGTAAACTCGGTTATTAAAGAGGTCATATAATGCCACTGTTACAAGATGTAAAATAAGTCTCTGATGTTCCCAGAATATGTATTTAAATTTTTTGCCCTACAGATCATTTTTATAGCATTTTAAATTTGTCACTTTTTGAGGGTCAACAAACTGTTTTTGTGTGTGTCCCTTTAAATGCAAATGAGCTGCAGCTCCTACGAAATGATAAAAATGAGCAAAGTCCAAATATTTAATCCATCTGGTCAAAGATTGGACTCATCACGCCGGTATGGAGACGCTTTTGCTGAGGATCCGTGCCACTGGCTGTCAAGTCGACTCTTCAGAAATTGTCTAGATCAGCGTTTCCCAACCCTGTTCCTGGAGGCACACAACACTACACATTTTCCAACTCTCCTAATCAAACACACTTGATTCAACTCCAACACCAAAAATGCATGGGTCAGATAAGGGCAACATCTAAGATGTGTACTGTAGTTTTCCCTCCAGGAACAGGGTTGGGAAACACTTGTCTAGATGACACGATCTCTGCTAGTAAAGACGATACTGTCCTGGAGAGTGGCGGACGTGCTGTAAAATGGCCTGCTTGAGGTCTTCATAGGCCAAGAGTTAATCTGTCATTAATGTGAGTATTTTCCACAACATTTATTGGTTAATATTAATTTATATATTTTTAACATTTGTTCGAGTAGCCATAATTCTATAGATATGACAACAATTACCATTGAAAAACATATATATTGTTTTAAACAAAGGAACTGACCTCTTTCATATAAATAATAATAAACAAAACTAAATGAATGAATCTGATGTAACTAATTAACAAGGCTACGTTTACATGTGGGCGGCTATTTTCAAAAACTGACATTTCAACCTCTCCGGTTTCAAAAATAACATTGTGCACACATGTCAGTTTTCAGAAAAGTGTTCATTTACACGTACCCGTGTATATATGCCGTCAAGAGCATGCCAAACCTGTAGGTGGCGGTGTAACGAGAAGCTCAAGCCCACGTAAGCCAATCAGAATCCCGAAAATAGCAACAAATAATACACGAGAAGAGTTTGCACCAACATAAATGCATAAATAGCAATGAATAACAACATAAATGGCAACGAATAACACACGAGAAGACTCGCACCAACATAAATGCGACTGCTACTCTGAACGCTTCCATGATCACATGTAAACATATATTGACGTGGGGGCGAGCTCTGGCGCATACTGTGACGTTGGCTACCTTAAGACCCGTTTGTCTCAGTTTACATACAAACTTGCAAATGAAGATTTTCAAAATCTCCACTCTGGTCTGAGTTTTTAGAAAGACTCGTTTTCAGAGGTAAATTCTCCGTTTGCGTGTAAACGAAGGGCACAAATGAAGGGAAATGTCTCATGTACGTGTAAATGGGGCCTAAATCAGTCATTATATATCACTAAACACAACATTTTGACTTGTACTGTACTGTCTGTTCTTCTAGACACACAAGGCTTGAGGTTTCTTTCATCTCTGTTCCATCCAGTGGCAGATTATTATGACCGTCTTTGTGAAAATCAGAAACTGTCATTGAAAACAGCAGAAAAGTTGTGTGCTAATAAGCATTTCTTCTGAACTCATACTAAAGCTTTATATGAAATTTAAGTGGTTATTTGCTGCAACTCTCAAATCTAAAATTTTTATACTCAAACTCATGAATTATGTCTGGCTATTAAATTAATTAACTAATTGATAACTGCAAATCTGGTTATATGTTTGTAGCTCTTTTGGCCCCTATCATACACCCGGCTCAATGCAATGGCATACACGACACAAGTGTTTTTTGCTAGTTTCAGCCCAACGCAGTTATCATTTTCACATCCAGCACCACGTTGTTTAAATAGCAAATGCATTTGCACCCATCTGTTTACCCATGGGTGTGCTGGTCTGAAACGAGGCGTGTTCAGGTGCATTGTTGGCGTGTTGCTATTTTGAGGAACTGAAAACGACTGCGCCATTGACCAACACAAACCACAGTATTTTTTTTGTTATTTAAAGAGCGCGAATGGAGTCTTTCAAATTATGCCATGTAAATATCAACCCGCCATGGCGCGAGCCCAACTGGTCTTTTAAAGGGAATCGGAGATGAGACACTGATTGTTTTAATGCATGTTGCATTAAAATAAATACTAATACACCCATGACTCAATAAGAAACTAGGTACAACCCTTTTAGATAACTTTTCCTGTTATTAACCGAGCAAAAGTGGATGCGGACACCTGCAAAAGTGTGCTTCAGGCCATGAGCTTAGATTGTTAAAATAGGGCCCAATGTGTGTTCTTTCAGATGATCAGTGAATATTGACTCCCTTTTCTTTCTGTACTGTTAATTGCATTGCATTTTAAACAGAGAAATTCATTAATCAGTATAATAATGTCATGCAGCTCAATAATGAATAATCACACATTTAATTGTTGTACTCAAACAATCACGAGCAGAAGTTGTGGGAAAAAAGTAGAAATGCTGAGTATGAAAAATCATATTAAAATTGTTATTTCAAATAAACACGACGTTTATTATTTCCACCACTTTATTCAGCTTCTCGCCTCACCGTCTCGAACACACTGAACAACCCACGCTGCACATGCGCAAAACAACCTATGGCACACCGTACCGTATTTAACATAATAGAAGCGCCTTATGTTGTAATGAACAGAGTAGGGGAGGAATAACATGTTAACAATCTCCCTTTACTTAAAGAAATAAAAACTTCTTCCTTTTTTTTTTAGTTATAAATAAAAAAACTTGTATAACAAAGTCCAAAATTACCGTAAACAAAACATTTGTTACACACACCATTGGAAGTGTTCAATCTTTTCAAATGTTCCTTTTTAAGCTTAATATCTACAGTCCTAGGCTGAGTGCTTTCCATAGCACCATAGTCCTTCACTGAGTGCTTTCAATAACACCAGAGCAGATGCTCCCTTTTTTGTAAGACAGTCAGCGAGTTGAGTTTTTGTATCAGACCAGAGTATTTTCTTTATCCTTTTGTTCTGTATGAGCTCCTTTATACTGCTGATGTCCAGTCGAAGTCGTTTCTCAGAGACCTGTTTCGTTGACTTAAGTGCATCAAACAGAGAGTGATTGTCCGTAACACAGATCAAGGGAGGAGCATTCATCTCAGCATTTCCAGTGGTGAGCTCAGAAAATAGGGTAGCCAGAAACACAGCATTATCTATTCCATCTGACCGGGCCAAAGTTTCCCCCGCCAGAGTATTCCTCACCACACGTCGAATTCTCTTAGATTGCCAGCTGAGAGGAGAAAATTTCCCTCCTTCTCCCATGAGACCAATCAATGTTCCCCCTTGTGTGCCCCCATCAGGGAGATTTCCAAGGGAAGCGTCACTGAAAACAATAAAGTTCAGAGCATCATTGTTTCCCAAATGCTGAAACTTAAGAGTCACCTCTTCAGATTTAATCTTTCTAATGACCTTATTTGTCTCATGAATAGACTGGACTGTGGCATCTTTTATATTAGACGCTAAGCTGCTTGCATCAAACATAATGTCTGGTCTGGTTTGTTTTGCAACCCATAGTACCTGTCCTATTTTTGACCTAAGCTGCTCTTTTTCAGTCTCATTAAGCGAGGCATCTCTCTGCACTGCACGTGCTGCTTGCAGGCGAATAGGCTGTAGGTTTTCAATTTAAGTATGTTGATGTACATGAACTACACCATTAATAGTGACAAAGTCCATTCCGACATAGCAGAAATTGTCATGTTCTTCACATCCAACATGGAATGCAGACTTTAGTATGGGTATCACATCTGTTGAAAAGTTTTCTGAGCCTGCCCAAAGAAAATCATCAACATGACATGCGAGTACTCCAGTAACCTTACACTGTTCATCCAACCAATAGAACACTGCCGGATCTACTTGAGACATTCTCCCACCTGTGCTCAGCATGATGTCTTTCACCTTGTTGTACCAATACAGTGATGCATCTGCGAGACCATAAACGCATTTGTTTAGTTTCCATAGAATGCCTTTCTTTTCTGCTTCAGGAGGGGGCCGGATATAGATTTCTCTGGACAACTGCATGCCTTGTAAGAAAGCAGATTTGATGTCCATAGAATGAACTTGCCACTTATTTTGACAGATTACTGCTAACAATAGCCTCAGAGAGTCGGAAGCACATGTTGGGGAGTCTTTCTGTAGCTTGTGAATGTTAAGCTCTTCAAAACCTCTGGCTACAAGTCGTGCTTTGGGGATAATGCCACTGGGAGTTTCTTTGAGGCTACAGACCCATCGGGTAGAAACACACTTTTGACCTGCATCATCAACTTCCTCAAAAACATTGTTTTTGCTCCAATTCATAATTTCATCCTGCTTGGCTGCATCAAAAGAAATGTCTTTTGTAATGAGTACATCATTCTCCCTATCAGTTGATTCAATGTTAAGATTATCAACACATGACATATCCACTGGCTCCTTTTGTCCATCACTGCCGTCAGGTTCAATATATTGCAAATTAAACCAGTGTTTGTATTTTCCGGAGGCTTTACCTGCTCTGCCTAAAACCTTAGCTCTCTGTAGCCCATCACCATCCCGTTTCATAAATGTCACGGTCTGTCCTGCTCTTATCTTCACACCAGCAGAAGAGACAGGGTTATCACTAACATTGTGATCTGTTTCAGTTTGTGTCATAGGATGGAACACTTCTCCTGTATTCACCTCATCGTCGCTGATGTTTTCCTGTTCGCTGTCTGTGTTTTCTTCACCATCTGAGTTGTTTAAACTGCCTTTTTCATTTGCTGTGTCTGTGTTCTGAACAGTTTGCTGTGCAGGTTCCTGATCCTGAGAGTTTATCTTGTAGAGCCTGGACTGATGTACTCTAACAAGAGTCCCCCCATGTCTTACAAACACAACAGCTCCATCTTGACCGATAACTGCTCCTGGTCCCTTCCACTCAGGACAGTCTGCTCTTTTGTAGTATACCTTGTCTCCCGTCACATACATGTCGTCTGTGGGTCTGAGCTGTTAACGTAGTGCTCTTCTTATCCGCTCAGAAGTCTCTGCTTCAGTGAATGCTTTCCTAGAAGCATGTAATGCAGAAATGTGTTCTCCAACTCTTGCACTCATAGTGGTTCCTTCTAGAGCAGGTAGTTTGTCGACTAATACAGAAGGAAGGTTCGGATTCTGTCCAAAAACTAATTGATATGGACTGTGGCCATGAACATTCAACATACTGTTCTTGGCCATGAGGGCCAGTTTGCCAGTCACATCCATTTTCTCGTTTGACCTTCTGGATTATCTCAGTAAGCGTTTGATTATGCCTCTCAAGTAGTCCGTTGCTCCATGGACTGTACCCTGCTGTTGTTTTTGTCTCAATATTAAAGTTTTCAGCCATGTCTCTGATCTCTTCATTGTTGAATTCCCCCCCATTGTCACTGTACAGCCTCTGGGGGGCGCCATGGACACTTTACAATTTCAGATGACTTCTTAGTTTTAACAATGTTTCCAGCACTGAAACGTGTAAAGTGGTCGATAATATGAAGATACCACACACCTGGCTCCAGCTCGTGTAGATCTACTGCCACAGTCTCGTTATATTCCGAAGCTAAGGGCAGCCCCACAGCAGGCCTTGGCTTTGTCCTTTTGTACTTCTGGCATATTTCACAGTCAGATACTATGTGTTGTAAAATAGTAAAGCATTCTTTATCATTGTTTCCTGAACTGTGAATGAGTCTCCGTAACCTGTCTGCCGACGCGTGACCAAACTGTTTGTGGAGTTTGAGAAGGACTTTGCGTTTCTCATCTGGAGACATATTTTCTGTCACTGTTAGGACTTTTTCTTCAGTTTGACCTCTTTTAGTTTCTTTGTCTCTGATATTGACACAGTAATGTCCAGAACTAGTAAATTCAAGAGGAATGCATTGTTTGAACATCACTGCACTATCATTTTCCATGTCCAAAACGGTCCCTGCTTTCTTCAGTGATGTTTTACTCAGCAGAAGTGGAATGTCAGCCTTCAGTTTCAATTTGGCATTTTGTCAGTCCTATTTTAGCTGGCAGTTTCAAATTTTTTGTGGAATATAACAAATTCCCATCGCCGAATCGAAATGGTCTGCAACTAGGAGTTTCTGTTTGCATCAACTGGTTTACTTGATCTTGGGAAAGATCATCAATATAGCTTTTCAGCCATTTCTCCCCACACACAGTACGAGTACAAGCAGTGCCAATAATTGCCGATCCCAATGATTCAGTCATAAATATCTCTGCATCTGAGATGGCGGCCTTTGTAAACAAAGTGATGTTACATTCCTCTACCTCTGTAGTTAATCTTACTTGTTCCGTTTTCTTGTGGGGACAGTCTTTAGCCCAATGAAATGTACACTGGCAGATAGCACATTTGGATCTCTTACCGAACTTATCCAGTGGATTAGTCCCCACTAATGGTTGCTTTAATTGTCCGCTTTGGAAAGTTGTGATCCGTTTTCCTCTGCATTGTTGTCTTTGTTCTTTGAAAAACGCCACGTCCTGGTTCACCTGTATTGCGTTTGATGAGCCTGTCGTTTTCCCTCCGAAAATCCTTTTTAGAGCCGATTTCATGGAGGAAAACGTCAGCTCGGTGCTGGCCGTCAGTGCCAGTTGTCTGCTTTTATCATCGAGACAGGCCGTGTCTAAAAGCTTAAAAGCCAGTACAGCATCAGGAAGTGTCATATTATACCTTTTCATCCGGTTGTATCGCTGTTCAAAGTCAATTATGTAGTCCTCCATGGAAACGGAATTATTCTTTGTTATGCCATCAAAGTATGAATATGCTTCATACGCGCGATCTTTTTCCTTTTTAAGGAACACGCCGTCCAGCTTTGCCATCAACGTTGCCATGCCGTTATCGCAGTCCAAATCTTCCGCAGGTATTTCCATTGCCGTTTCACGTGCTCTCCCTTCAAGCCCCAAAGCGACAGCAAGGGCTTGCTTCTTTTTATCCAGATCTGTAACCCGCGTCCAGATGTTAACTTCATTTTTCCAACACTCGTATGGCCTGGCTTCATCAAACTTCGGCGGAACTTTATAACTCGCTGCCATCCTTCAACCATCCTCTGCTACCATGTTATTTCAAATAAACACGACGTTTATTATTTCCACCACTTTATTCAGCTTCTCGCCTCACCGTCTCGAACACACTGAACAACCCGCGCTGCACATGCGCAAAACAACCTATGGCACACCGTACCGTATTTAACATAATCGAAGCGCCTTATGTTGTAATGAACAGAGTAGGGGAGGAATAACATGTTAACAAAAATCATATTTTTAAACTATATCAGCTGTAATACTCATGGTGTGGCCTTTCTTATTTAAAGAACTTTTGACGAAAGTAAAAAACAGCAACAGCAGCAGAACGGCAAGAACTATTCCTGCTACAGCACCTGGAGACAGACATGATCCTGTAATGATAAAGACAGACAGTCATTAATATTCACAGGCATCTGATAAACAATCATTACATAACTAAAAAGATCTCGGCCACCATTAACTACTATAGTATTTATTTTTCCTATGGTACTATGGTAGTCAATGGGGGCTGAGATCTGTTTGGTTACTAACATCATTCCAAATATCTTCCTTTGTGTTCAGCAGAACAAAGAAATTAATTCAGGTTTGGAACAACTTGAGGAGTAAATGATGACCGAATTTACATTTTTGCGTGAACCCTTTAAAATACTTGAGTTACCCACCAATTACAGTAGCAATGAATATCAAACATAAACTACTCTGATTGGCCACAAGGATCTTATTTCATATAACAGCACAGGAACGTTTATCATAAACCTGTCTATGTTCAGTTTCATTTCCTTATTCTACAGAACGACTGATCCTGCTTTGACTTGTTTTGGAGTTATAACTACTGGTGGCATGAAACTAAAAATATCTGCTCATAATGTGTGTGAAATCAAATGTAAGTCAATCACTGTTCATTTTTATAGTACTGTGGTATAAAATCAAAATGGGTTGTTCTGAATATCAGTCATGTGATCACCTGCGGCCCAATCACAGTTGTGATTATATACAGAACAACAGCATGACTGTGATATTGAGAAACTACAACACTGTAAGACTGATGAACACATTATAACCGTATTTGCTGCACTTTAAAACTGTTTAATTCAGTTTATAAAACAAAAACACATTCAAAACTATTTATTCTGAAAAGTAAAAAAGTGTCCTCACTACAGACAGTAACATTGTATTTCTGATTTGAGGTCCCAGCGCTGTGATCGATCCATAGATGATAATCTCCAGAGTCTGTGATTCTCATGTTGTTGATGATCAGAGATCCAGTCTGATTATTCAGCTTCAGTCTGTCTCTGAATCTCTCATCATCAGTATATGAGATCTTATTTGTATCAATTTCAGCAATGATTGAGGCTAAATCTCCAAGCCTCCACTTTATAAGATTAAATTTCTCTCTTAAACCAGTGTCTAGAGTGACAGAATCTCCCTCCTTCACTGACACTCTCTTCAATCCATCTTCCTCATCACCAAACACTGCAGAACAAACACAAACAGGTTAAACTCATCGTGCACCGAGCAAATCGTGCGCACAATTTAATTTTTTTCTTGCATGTCATGTGCGGGGCTCCGTATGTTCTAACATGTTTTGTCTCATCTGACAGCTTATGAACTGAATAGAATTGTGGTGAACTTAATGTACAATCCAGGAACTGTTGCTTAAACAAGCATTGAGGAGAATATGTGCTTCTCCTCTTCTAGATCACCACACATTCACCTTCAGGTTTATGCTCTTTTGCTGTGTATTGCCAACTATTTTCAATGAAAAGCAGCTAAAGCCTGTGGTGGGTGGACATCTGTGCCCACCAGAGGAACATTTTGTAGATCAATGAAGAAACTTGTTCTCTTGTAAACAATTTTGTGCTTTAAAAGTAATTTATTTATTGGTGATGGTAGGGCACATTATAAAGTAATGACTCATTCACTTTTAGATAGTTGCTATGTTGCCAAGAATGCACACATTCAACACTCAACCAAAAATGTAGAATGGCTTACTTGTAAGGAAACTGAATTTTAAAAACTATTCATTTCATATTTTTTCTGTTGGTAGAACTGAAATATGACAGTAATGCAGTTTTCATAATGCCATCAACTGTTAGTATTTTGCACTTTGATTGACAATATGTTCATGTTGGATAGAAAACTAGTGCTAGTGTTTGACAGCTCTCTTTTGAATCAGGTTTGCTGTGTTTTGATAGAGTTAGTATGTGTGGAAAAGGTTTTTAGCATTTTGAAATGTAGAGTTTGTGTTTATATAACAAAATATGGTTTTGGGCAGAAAATCAACTATTTGGCTAATTGTGTGATGTAGGTGTGTTGCTGTGTTAAGAGTTTAGAAAAAGTATTTAAAGTATTGGTAAACGCTTGTTAGCAATTGTAAGAAACTGTAATATCACTATTAGTAAGGATAGTATGATCACTGTATAATTTGAATGCAAGATATATGAAGTGTACCTAAAGTATACTTGCAATAGTTCCACTTTAGCATAATCAAATATACTTAAGTATATCTTTAGTTGGACCTCAACACAAAAATACTTGTTCCAGTTTAGCAGACTTTAAGTATACCAATTTAGTACACTAAAAGTACAATTGCAGGGTATTTATATTAAGTACTTGCAAATGTAAATGCAATTGTAGTACATAAAATAAATGTATTTCAAATCGATTTTAGTATATTTATTTTTCACTAGGGTACAGATAAAGTTTCTGTCTGCTTCTATTTTGTAAAAAGGATGTGTTGCAGTTACAGTAATCAGTACTTGTATTTTTGTAGGACACAGAGATGATGGAATGGAAGAAGCCTGACTGGACATTTCAGTTGATGCGTGCCGGGGGTGGATCAGGCACACAAGAGGATTTCCCCCTGCCGCCTGGACAGGGCCAGTACAGCCTGTGATGTTGACGAGATTCTCTGGCCTGTCCCAGATGTGATGCTGGGGCAGAATATTTTTTGTTGTTGTTTGGTGTATTGTACTGTACAGTACATTAAGGAATAAAAAAAATGTGCAAATGCACACGTGTTCATCATGTGAAAAGTTCCTTGAGGGGGAGAAACACAAGCAACACAACTTATCACTGGTTTTTGTTTTTGTAGTATTGTTTTGAATTTATCTCAGCAGTGTGTAGGACTATGTTGTAGTGTGTGTGTTTTTGAGGGCTTGTGTGTGTGATGTCTGAGAGCAAAGTTTGGTTTTTCAGCAAGAGTGAATGGTTTTGGGTGTAGAGCTTCATTTCGACCTGAAAATAGGATTTTTGGGGAATTGGGTTAATACGTACACTGTTTTGAGAATATGAGGCATAGTTTCAAGAAATGTGTTAAACATTTAGTTGGTTTACTCTTAACTCAAAACAAAAATAATAATTCCTTTGGAACTTCACATTTCTTTCCCCCTTTAAAGATAACAACATTACCCATAATACTTTTTACAACATAACATTTTTCCATTACATTTATCTTTCTTTCTTTCTTTCTTTACAAAGTATTCCAAATGTTTTGGCCGACACAGGACAAAGATGTCGTCTGAGACCGCAGAGAGCCAGTCAATCAATGAGGTTCTTCTTACTTCTAACAAAGAACGGTCTCTGTTTCTAATAAACCAGACGACGACTGCTAGTTCTTCTTCTTCATTCGTATTCAATGTAGTCTAAAAACACCAACGAAGAACCATATAGTGACGAAACACTCTCTGTAGAGCAGTTTATCTGTTTAGGGCTACTGTAGAAACATGGTGCCGCAAAATGTTGAATGAACTTCTAAGAGAAGATAGAAATGACTCATTCTCAGGTAATAAAAACACGGTTCATTATGTAAGATCTTTATACACCACTGAAAACATAGTTATGTATATTATATTGCATTTCTGTCAATAGATCCTCCTAAATATTACACACTGAACCTTTAAAGGGTTCGGTTAATCACAAGTAATGCTGGTGGAAGTTTCTGTTTAGAGAAACTGGAGCGATCCATATCTGGATAATTTCCACATGTGTGGTCTATGATGAACGGAGAAAACAAAATACAACATAAAGTAGCCTATATATTTATGTGTTAATATAAACGGTATTATGGACAGCAGAGAGAGAATGAACATTATACGAAGTGGAAGTGACAATAAATCAGGTTATGTAAATGTTTAATATGAGATATTATCTGTAAACTATCCACTTTATTCTTCATGTAAGATGGATGTGGTCAGTTACACACTGTAGAGGAATGTGTTTAGAATCCGGTGTGATTCACTTCCCGCTGGCTTTTGATGTACAAAACTCTCGCTGTGCTGCTTGATACTGCGTTTCTCAGCATATTATTTTAATGTACTGTCTTAATTATGAACACACTGGCTTGTAGTGAAAACAGTTTTACCGTTCACCTATAAAACAGCTAAGAAGAGCTAAAAATAAGAGCCAAAAAGTGCTGAATAAGAATAAAAGCACTAAATAAAAATAAGAGCTAAAGTAGCAAAGGTTAAAAGTACTGAGAATTTTGTGCTGCTGCCAGTAATTATGGACTGAAAAAGAAAAGAATCATTTTTCATGTCTTCAGGTGCTGCACTAACTCTCTTATAACCAGCATTTGTTAAACACTGTTGACTCGTTACTGTACTTACAGGCAAATGCATACAGTTTTTAAAAACATTTTATAGTGTTTTGCTCTCTATGAGAAATAGCAGTCTGTTCTGTGACAAACAAAAGTGATCAATTCTTCATAAGCACTTTTTTCTCATTTATGTTCATGCAAACTTATTTTTTACACAGACACCCATGTGTTTTAATGTATATTCTGCACTAACTCCACCCCTAAACCTACAAATCACACAAAACTTTCAGCATTTTTACATTGTCAAACATCATTCTGTATTACTGGTATTACTATAGAAAACTGTGAATGTAAAATAGGCCTACTGAACAGAAATCACACACTTACCGTACATTATTAATGAAAACAGCGCAGTCTTGACAGTGTTCTTCATATTGTTGCAAAATCTGATTTCGATGGACACTATTAATACTCTTTGAGTTTATGAAACAGCATGAATGAGTTACATCAGACAGTGAAGCTCTTCAGTACATCTTCAGTTTCCAGTTAAGTTTTTTCCGGGGCTAGCTTTTGCTTCACAGAGTCACGTGATCGACGAGAAGCATATTAGTGCCTTCACATGCTATCGGAATTAATATAAATACGACTTTTCTGGGTAAATATTGAACGCCCGTCATGTTTGCCACCGGGAAGTTTGTGGAATAATTGATACCCAAATTCCTGATATCGGCGGGCAATAAACTTTAAACATATGGTGGAGGAGAGAACTATTGTGATAAATATGATTTATTAGTTTTCCCCAAACAACAAAGTTAGATCGTCATTGATGTAGCGCATGTTTATATAATCATTTGAAGCGTGTTGTATTTGTACACCGCGAAAATAGCCTGTATTTGACCGAAATCACAGAATCATCACCAGCAGCGTGAATGTTTATGATTGTCAGTGAATGGGACACTAAATGTAATTTTGGATTTAATAAGATTTTCAGGAATGTGGTCAGCTAGAAACAAAAAGAAGGAAAACCTGACATATATATATATATACAGTACAGTCCAAAAGTTTGGAACCACTAAGATTTTTAATGTTTTTAAAAGAAGTTTCATCTGCTCACCAAGGCTACATTTATTTAATTAAAAATACAGTAAAAACAGTAATATTGTGAAATATTATTACAATTTAAAATAACTGTGTACTATTTAAATATATTTCACAAAGTAATTTATTCCTGTGATCAAAGCTGAATTTTCAGCATCATTACTCCAGTCTTCAGTGTCACATGATCCTTCAGAAATCATTCTAATATGCTGATTTGCTGCTCAAGAAACATTTCTGATTATTTTCAATGTTGAAAACAGTTGTGTACTTTTTTTTTCAGGATTCCTTGATGAATAGAAAGTTCAAAAGAACAGCATTTATCTGAAATACAAAGCTTCTGTAGCATTATACACTACCGTTCAAAAGTTTGGGGTCAGGAAGAATTTTATTTTTTTGAAAAGAAATTAAAGAAATTAATACTTTTATTCAGCAAGGATGCATTAAATCAATCAAAAGTGGCAGTAAAGACATTTATAATGTTACAAAAGATTAGATTTCAGATAAACACTGTTCGTTTGAACTTTCTATTCATCAAATAATCCTGAAAAAAAATATTGTACACAAATATTTTGTACAATTGTACACATTAAATGTTTCTTGAGCAGCAAATCATCATATTAGAATGATTTCTGAAGGATCATGTGACACTGAAGACTGGAGTAATGATGCTGAAAATTCAGCTTTGATCACAGGAATAAATTACTTTGTCAAATATATTTAAATAGAAAACAGTTATTTTAAATTTTAATAATATTTCACAATATTACTGATTTTACTGTATTTTTAATTAAATAAATGTAGCCTTGGTGAGCAGACCAAACTTCTTTTAAAAACATTAAAAATCTTAGTGGTTCCAAACTTTTGGACTGTACTGTATATATATATATATATATATATATATATATATATATATATATATATATATATATATATATATATATATAATATATGTGTGTGTGTGTGTTTATGTATATATGTATATGTATATATATGTCAATTTATATTATATATTATACAATTTAGATATATTTCTTATAAAGATATATCTTATATTGTAATAACATAGGCTACTATTGTCCTGTAAAAATAAAACGTATTATTTAATAATCATGATAATAATATATTATATGTCATAATAAAAGTATTAACAGAATTGTTATTTTTAAAATACCTGCCAAAAGTTTTGAAACATTACAATTATTAATGATAATTTTTTTCAGGCATGTGATCAGCTAGAGAAAAAAATAGGAAAATCTGACCACACCCCCGGCAGTTAATATTTACAAAAATATACTATAAAAATTAAAAGATATCTCTTATATTGATGCATACTAATGTCCTGTAAAAATAAAAACTAGTATTTAATAATCATGATAATAATATATTATATGTTACAATAAAAGTAGAAGTATTATTAAAGTACCTGCCATAAGCTTTGAAACATTACACTTATGAATCTCCGTTACTCTGCAAGGCTGCATGTATTTAATCAAAAACAGTAAAAACAGCAATATTGTGAAATATTATGTTTTCTATGTGAATATATAGTAAATTTAGTGAATATAGTGAATTTTCAGCATCATTACTCCAGTCTTCAGTGTCACATGATCCTTCAGAAATCATTCTGATATGATGATTTGCTGCTCAAGAAACATTTATGATTATTATTAATGTTTTTGGTTTTTTGTGGAAATGGTGATACATTTTATTTTTCATAATTCTTTGATAAACAGTAAATGCAACAAACAGCATTTATCAAACATGGTCCGCATTCATTCATTTTTTGATTGAATATTGAAAGTAGCCTAGAAAAATGAGAAAACTGCACATTTATTTATTTATTAAGAGAATTTGCCATGATTTTCTAATTTTAGGTCCAGGGTTAGAAAATGGGTAAAGGCTTGAATATTTGATTAAACGCCTCTTTCCGCTGATTGGTGGAACAAAGATGAACCTGTGACACAACAGGATAATAATCCTCCACTGCTACAGTTGGACTCTTAGAGTTTATTATAAATAAGGAATGCTTTATTACAAATAATCTCTCTTATTAAACAACCGGACTAAAGAATGCTTTGACAAACACTGGCCAGCCTATAAAGAGCTTTCTTCTGTGTTCGACAACATGAGTGCCAGAGATTAGATTATTTCAGAAATATAATTATTATTTTCTCTCTGCATCTGCACCCTCACACCCATCTGCTGGTTTTATTTCGCTATCAAAATCTGTGTGTCAAAGCTCTGTTACCCACTAGAGGGCGGAGCAGATGCTTTTACACTGCAGAACAGTTCTGATGTAAGTGTAAATTCGCAGGTGTTTTGCTCAAGGGAGCTCGGTTGTGGAAGAAAGTGATGTTGATTCACTCTCTCACCTACATTTCCTGCCAGTACTGAGACTCAAACCTGTGACCTTCAGGTTATAAGCCAAACTCTCTCACCAGAAGGCCACAACTGCCCACAATGAACTTTACAAGAAACTTTATACTTTATATTTCTGGACTGAGTACGGTTCGTTTTTGGGTCCTTTCAGGGGGTCTGAGATCACTTGAGTTTGTTCAAATATACACTGAACCGCTCTGAGAGCGTTTGGAGGCTCAAGCCACTATAGGTGTGAAAACACCCTTCATTTCTAAATAAGTCAAGGTGAGAGTCTAAAAGGAGCAGCACAGAGGTATTTATTCACACTCTCATCTTCAGCTCAAGTGTTCAGTCGTGTCTGGACCGTTTGATAGAACATTCCAGAACTGAAGACAGAAAATGATTCACCAGGTTTTCTTCAGTTTGTGCTTGTGGAGTCTAGTTGGTAAGTTATAGGCTGTCTATGGTGTCAATGAGAAGATCATGACTGTAAATCTTTACATTTATTTTACAATGTAAACTTATTTCAATTGTGCATTTGAATCAGGTGTGTTCGGTGTTGATGCATTAAAGTCAGTGTCAGTGAAGGAGGGAGATTCTGTCACTCTAAACCTTATTGAAAAACAGACGGATGAGGTGATCGAGTGGAGGTTTGGACACAACAACATCCTCATAGCTCGAATCAACAGGCAGAACAATAAAGGCACGTTTTATGATGATAGTGCTGGTGGGAGATTCAGAGGCAGACTGAAGCTGGATCAGACTGGATCTCTGAGCATCACGAACAGCAGAAACACAGACTCTGGACTTTATAAAGTCACCGGCAGCAGAACAGACACACCGATCAGCTCATTCAGCCTCAGTGTCTACGGTGAGTAAACCCTGTTTGGGGAAAAAGAAACTGTGCACAGTTTTGGACAAAAAGTTTGTTTTGTAGCGAACCACTGTGTTTAAAAAAGAAATGAGAGCAAACGCGATTGAACATGTTTGTGTCTCGTTATTCTATTCAAAATATCAACCAAGTGATTTTGCATTCCTGGCACAAATTAATAATTATTAGTGTCATTGCCAAGTATTATCATAAATAGTGTTCAAATATCAAAGCTATCTAATGTATCTAATACTTTAAAGCTCAAAGTCAAAATCATAATATTTATTGTTTCTGTAACAACTGACAAAAAATAGTATATATATATATATAAATATATATATATATTAGAGAGAGCTCCCCTGTGGTTTGTGGTTTTTCTTCAAGAGAAAAAAACTTTTCAAAACATCCTCCTTGGTTTTTTTCCCTTTACAAATCACACCTTGTATATATATGTGTGTATGTATATATATATATATATATATATAAATATATATATATATATATATATATATATATATATATAATTAGTCATTCTGATACAGTAAAAGTGTAGAAAGTGTAGTAGCCATGTTTTTTGCAGATTGATTACCATATGTAACCACAGTTTTACTACAAATGGTTAATTTCCATGGTTAAAAACTTTTGTCTTTTTAATGATTTAATTTAAATCAAGTGAAGAGTTCAAACGCAAAAACCTTTAAGTCCGTCTGACATCTTTTCCTTTAAATGAGCATTTTTTTTTTTATCAAGCTTCTATATTTAGATTCAGTAATTTCACTTAATTGGCAATGAAAAGGTTATTAGTCAGTAATTGAAATGCATATTTTCAGTAACGTCACTTTAGTCAATTCATTGGTATTTAACAAATTCGATATGTTTTTTTTTTTGTATTTTGCTGAATGCCTTTTTTTTTTTCGCTGGATATCTTGGGAAAACAACGTGTCAATAATTGTGGCCAACGTAACGAGAGAAAAAAAATTATTTCATAGTAAGATTTTCCCCCAACTTTCCATTGTTGTACTTCAATGACAGGTTAGAATTTTGTGATTTTATTTAAAATAAAGATCAAAAGGATAAACAACATAGATTTATTTTCAAAGCCTCCTTTGATCATATTTCCCAGCTGACTGTATCCTGTTAAAAACCGGTGGAAACTCTCCTCATGTTTGTGGTCTCACATGATTTTAATATCAGTTAAGGTTTGTGCCCCAAGCCTCAATCCCTTCATCCCAGTTCACCTTCTTATATTATGTCCTAAAGCTATGCTTTATGTGTAGAAAAAGTTCATACTTTTGAGCAAAAGCATACTTCTATTGCCAGTGCTGTCTTCATGTCACTGGACATCGTTTGTTTGCAAATTTAGATGAAGACGCTTAGTCAGTGGAAGTTGTTTCATGTGTGGATGCTGTAATCTAATTTATTTTGATTTATTTATCCTTTTGATCTTTATTTTAAATAAAATCACAAAATTCTAACCTGTCATTGAAGCAAAACAATGGAAAGTTGGGGAAAATCTTACTATGAAATAATTTTTTTTTCTCTAGTTACGTTGGCCACAATTATTGACTCGTTGTTTTCATGTTTTCCAGCTCCTCTTCCCATTCCCGTCCCCACACACTTTACACAATGTCCTTCATCGTCAAAGCAGAATTGTTCGATGGTGTGTTCAGTGTTGAATGTGAGTCACGTGACTCTCTCCTGGCACATGGGAAACAGTTTGTTCTCCAGCATCAATCTTTCTCTACCTCCGGAGGTGGAATCTCAGGATAAAAACACCTACAGATGTGTGCTGACCAATCCCATCAGCCACCAGACTCAAAGTTCAGGTAGGTCTTCATCAGCGGTGATATAAGTGACCAGCCGATATACTAGGTTTGACAAGGCTGAACGAAGCAACTGTCCAATAACAATCAAATTCGTTTTTGTTTTTGCACTTCCTGTATGAATATCATGGATTTGGAGGTTTATATTCGCAGTAAATGGATTTTCCACAATATATAATACACTCGCTTACTAAACTCAGATAACGATGACTATATTTTGTACTATATGAATCATATTTCTGTGAAGCTGCGATTCGATTGGTTCACTGTGTTCTGGTGGGCGTGGCCACTGTGGTCGCTCTGGTTTATGAATTCAGATCCAGAAGTCTTCAGCAGAAGAGGAGAGAGAAGACATCACCATCAAAATCTGTTTCTGATCAGTCTGGACCTCAGGAGGATGAAGATGTTCACGAAATTCTGTAACCAATATATCCCAAGATATCATTTAAGCATTTAACAAATAACTCTTCTTAAAGGTATGCTGTGTAACTGTTTTGTTCAAAATGAACACAATTGAAATAATGAGTAAATACATCACCACATCTTTATTTAAGCCTACATTTTGTATTTCATGCACAAATTCTTAGTGCATGTCACCCAGTGTTCTTCAGCAAAATGCATGGTCTTGTTTTTTTAACCACTATAGAGGGCCAAAAGTTGCATAGTGTACCTTTAATTAATGCTCCATTAAAATCAGTGAAAAGGTTTTAGTTAATAATTACAGTGTTTTTCACAGTACAGTATCATTCAAAAGCACTTTTACAAGGAAAAGTGCCTTAAAGCACCAGAATTGAGAACCGCTGTTCATCAACCACACCTGATTCAGTTAATTGTCATTGGTTAGTGTATGTTTTTATTATTAGGGGCCAAGCACTGAAGATCTGTTGATGTTCTTATTCTTCTTCTTCAGCTCTGGAAATCTATGGCAGCACCTAGAACCACTTGCAAGAAAGTTATGAAGTTTGGCACACTGATAGAGGACAGTCTGAACATTCAAACACAGCAAATTTGGAGTCTCTAACTCAAACTCTTTAGCGCCACCACTTGTCCAAAGTTTCACTCATGTTTATGCTAATAACTTTTGAACCACAATGGTCAGAAACAAAATTCCTTGGCTCAATACAATTCAATAATATCATTTTCCATAATAAATTTTTTCCTGCCAAAAAAAGACTTTTTGAATTCCTCTTAGACTGTTGCTCCGAATTTCATGAAAATCAAACCAGATCATCTTTAGACCATGCTTTAGACCATGCCGAATTAAGGAGATAGCAAAAATGGCTATTTTTTTAAAATGTTTTTAGTAAAATGCTGTATTTTAAGTACGCATTACCATATCATTATGAATCTTGGTATGGGTTATCAGCATGATGCCCTGAAGGAACCTGAGAAGTTTCAAGACAGCGCCACCTAGTGTAAAAATATTTAAATGCTCGTAACTTTGGGTGTAATTTACTTATTTTATTCCTGAATCCTTGCCAAGTCCAATGATACCAAACATGATAGGCTTTGCCTTATAGTTTATGGTTTATGCTTTCGCAAATATCTTCGATCAAGACGAAACCATCATAAGAAATTTGGAAAATGGGGTGCTGGCTATATGTTATAGGCCAAATGTCAAAATTTGTGATAGTAAATGGCACAAAAATGCAATCAATGTCATGCATGAGTCTGAGTCATTTTTTATGTCTATAAACAAAATGAGATATTTTCACCAAATTTGACACACTATGTATGGGGGCACAGTGGTGGGATTGTGCCTGTTGGTGGCACTATAACTGAACAAAATGTGAAATTGTCACTAACAACAATAAACTAAATGATATAAAATGCTCTATAATGCTTTGAAGGCTGTAAAGCACATAGCTTTGTCTGATCCACTTTAAGAAATGAAGAATGTCTTGATTGCATTTTACTGCAGCCGTCTGCTCTCAACATTCATGGCAAGATGTTTGATATCTAAAACAATCTAATTAAACTGTTCGTTGAAGGTCAACATCACATGTGAACAAGTGCATCAACACAACATGCAGCTTGTTGCTTTTGTGCATGGGTACTTGGTCTTCTTAAAGAGCTGTTATGCAATATCTATACTTCATAATACTTTATGCCTCTTTTTGTACAATATTAAACATGCAATATTATATTCTTTAAATACTTACTTTAAATACACCACCATCATTTAGCTCTTCTCCCTACTATTTGATTGTTATTCTTGAAGAATATATCCATGTACAGGTTTGCACTGTCAACTTCATAAATAAAATCTAGTTTAAAGAATATGGTGTGTTCATGTATTTTTCGGATAAGATAACTACTGAGATTGAGAGTAATGAATCTTACTGGTAGTACCATTCACTTATTTTTATTATGCAAAACTAAATGCCTCTATATTGCTGTTGGATTCTATGATTACATTTACTACATAAACGTTTACCCAGATGAAATGTCTTTTAAAATGTGGTATACCTTAAATGCAGAATGGATGTGGGTGTTAAAACACCGTTCTGAGAAACTGCTGACAACTAAAACAGGAAAAAATTTTTTTGTGTGAAATGACAAGTTGGGCAAACAAAAATAAAAGTGTGCACATTAGTCACTCTTTCAGTTTAAATTCCTCACTACTCTAGTTAGTCTTTACCTCTCATTAAGATTATTTTAGGCCTTCATGTCTGCTGAACCCCATCAGTTTCCTGACACTGAACATGAAAAAACTGACAACTTTGCCAGTAATTACTTTGCATATTTGAATGTTTGTACATTAATTCATCCATGAATCGATGAATGTGTTGAATCTGCCAATGGAATTAAAACATTTTAGAAAACCGCTATGACAGGAACTATGTTGTCACTTTGTAGGCTTTTGGATTATCGCAAAAAGAAATAAGCTCTGTGATCAACAAAAGTTAATGATACTTGTACGTTTTGTCCATCAAGATAATGTTCACAGATGAACACAACTTTTATGAAGCTTAAATGCAGTCGTTGGAAGCAAAGAGCTAAAGGCTATAAATGAATTACACCACATTAGCACGTCAACCAACATCAACACTACTAAACAGACATCTCTTTTATTATTTATTTACAAAACATTTTCCCTTAAATTTTGAATTACAATTGTTTGTAAGTGCTCAATTATAAGCATAACGAGGTTGTAAATGCAGACTGAGCTTTAACTGTTCGACATTTACATTTAATGTCAACAGCTTTAACCCTCTACCGCATAGTGTTGCCATATGGCAATTTTGTGTTCATTTCCTTGCCATTGTCTCTTTAACAGAACATTCTCATTTTTTTTTTTTGTTGATAAGAGAAGACCTTAGTTTAGCCAATGATGTGCTTTGGTTAAGTCACATGACATGCAATTTTTTTCTGTGGCGTGATTTTTTGACAGACTGCCGTCTCTTGTATGTAGTTGCTGAAAGCAAATTAAAACGTCAGTAACAAACAAGGACCCGCCCATGTCACATTCACAAAAAAATTGTTAACATCATCTCAGGTAGGTTAAGATTGAAAGAAATAAGATTGCGTAATGTTGAATTTTCATGAACTACAATATTTTTGGTTTTATGTCAATGTTTTATGATACATGATGAACAGTATTAGATGTGTACATTTTGTAGACTGTCTACATTTGCAATTTAAATAATATTCACGAAATATGTAATGAAATTCAAAGAATATAAAGCAATATTCAGCAAAAGAATAAATTCCATAAATAAAAGCACAAGATGTTGGAAATTAGTATAAGGTGTTGTTTATATTTACTGCTAAAGCTTATAATAGCACCAATTTATTCATTACAAACAACATTTATGAGAAAAAATATTCACTTATTTTAAGTTATTTCCACTATTGCGCGTTGTTGATATGGCAACATATCATAAAGTACCTTAAAATAATATTTTTTTTCAATTTTTTTTTTTACAGCACTTCAAGTTAAGCCATTCTAAGAACAGAAAAAGATTCAAATATTTTTTTTTTTTTTATAAATTTAGCATAATGCGTGCGGTAGACAGTTAAAAAAAAAACAAAAAAAAAAAACAAAGTAGGCTAATACTTGTTTTTATGAAAGTATCTAGAGCTTGTGTTAACTACGCATCTTATTTCAGAAATTTTACCAAAATCCCATTCAAAAACAAAAATTCACTTCAGGATGATGCAACCTTATGTAGCCCCGCCCCTTTTTGAGCGCCGCGGTCATTGTCTTTTGACTTCCGGTTTGTATTTCCACAGCGATCTTACGTATTTATGAATGAACTGCTCGTTTTAAAATCTTCCCGGTCTGCTGACATTTGTTAAGACGTCTGATTCAAACATTACAGTGCTCATGATAACTTTTGTTAACCATACAATAAGTAAATCCACTTCATCAGCTAATTATTCGTTGACAGCGATGACAGAAATGCTACCGCAAAACCAGAAGTTAAAAATTCTAAAGATGGATGCGCGCACGTTTCTCTGGCGCTCAAGGTTAAAAATAGCCAATCACCATCGAGTATTTCAAATTTCTCAACAGTTAGAAGCGAATCATCTTTCAATGACTGTAGAGGTGTATGGAGCGCCGCACATGACTTGCAAGAAAAAAAATAAATAAATCGTGCACTATTTACTATTTCGTTCCCTCGATTTATAAATCATGCAGCTGATTTAACAAATGTATGAAGGACAAGCTACAGCAGATGAAGACAGTATGAATTTCTTCAGGTGAGTGAAATTCTTCATTGACACAACTTAAGTTCAAGTTCAAGTTCAAGTTACTTTATTTATACCCGAAGGTAGATTTTGTTTGCAGTAGAGTCCTCATACACACATACAAAACAGAACACATAAAAGACTACATCAAACATCAAAAAGTTCTTATCAGTCCAGAATAAATAATACATACATGACTCCTCATACATTTACATTTACATTTACATTTATTCATTTGGCAGACGCTTTTATCCAAAGCGACTTACAAGTGAGGAATACAACAAGCGAGTCGTTATGACGAGGCAAATAGACAAGAAGTGCTCATAATACAAGTTATGGGCAGTGCTCAGATTATCCTAAGATACAATAGAGAGGGATTAGAGGAAGTGAAAGGATAGGAATAAGAAGTTTTTTTTTTTGTTTTTTTTTAAGATGAGGTTAAGTGCTCACGAAAGAGGTGGGTTTTCAGCTGTCTTTTGAATATTGCCAGGGATTCCGCATTCCGGATGAAGGCAGGAAGATCATTCCACCAGCAAGGGACAGTGAATGAGAATGTTCTGGAAAGTGATTTTGTGCCTCTCTGTGATGGTACCACAAGCCTTCGCTCCTTTAATGAGCCCAGGTTTCTGGTAGGAGTGTAGACTCGTAAGAGTGAGTGGAAGTAGGAGGGTGCTGAGCCTGTGGTGGATCTGTAAGCAAGCGTCAACGCCTTGAATTTGATGCGAGAAGCAAGTGGTAGCCAGTGAAGAGAGATGAAGAGAGGCGTGACGTGGGCTCTTTTGGGCTCGTTGAAGACGAGACGTGCTGCAGCATTCTGAATCATTTGTAGAGGCTTGATTGTGCATGATGGCAGTCCAGCCAGAAGTGCATTGCAGTAATCAAGCCTAGAAATGACCAGAGCCTGGACCAGAAGTTGTGTTGCATGTTCTGTTAGAAAGGGCCTGATTTTCCTGATGTTGTATAGTGCAAATCTGCATGACCGAGCTGTCTTTGCAATGTGGTCTTTGAAGGTCAGTTGATCATCAAGGATTACTCCAAGATTTCTGGCCGAATTTGATGGGGTAATTGAGGATGTGCCTAGTTGGATGCTGAAATCGTGATTTAGAGTCGGATTGGCAGGGAAGACGAGAAGCTCAGTCTTAGCCAGGTTGAGCTGTAGATGATGTTCTTTCATCCATGCCGAGATGTCCGCCAGACAGCTTGAGATTCGAGCAGCTACTGTGGGATCGTCTGGATGGAATGAAAGGAAGAGTTGTGTGTCATCAGCATAGCAATGGTAGGAGAAACCATGTGCCTGAATGATGGGACCAAGTGATGTAGTGTAAATGGAGAAGAGGAGGGGTCCAAGAACTGAACCCTGAGGAACACCCGTGGTCAGCTGATGAGCTTTGGATACCTCCCCTCTCCAGGCAACCCTGAAAGACCTTCCTGTGAGATAGGATTCAAACCAGAGAAGTGGAGTACCTGTGATGCCCAGTGATGAGAGGGTGGACAGGAGGATCTGATGATTCACCGTGTCAAAGGCAGCTGATAGATCGAGCAGAATGAGAACTGATGATTTGGAATCAGCCTTTGCAATCCACAGGGATTCAGTGACCGACAGCAGTGCAGTCTCAGTCGAGTGGCCACTCTTGAAACCAGATTGATTGACATCCAATTGGTTGCTGTGTGAGAGGAAAGATGACACCTGGTTGAAAACAACTCGTTCAAGTGTTTTTCCTATGAATGGTAGGAGAGAAACAGGTCTGTAGCTGTCTACAAGAGACGTGTTTAATGTGGGTTTCTTAAGCAGTGGGGTTACCCGAGCCTGTTTGAATGTGTTAGGGAAAGTGCCAGTTTGGAGAGATGCGTTGATGATGTGTGTCAGTGCTGGTAAAAGTGTGGGAGCGATGGCTTGTAGAAGGTGTGTAGGGATGGGATCTAGAGGGCAGGTAGTAGGATGATTGGAGAGGAGAAGTTTGGATACTTCTGTCTCAGTGAGGGGGGAAAATGAAGAGAGGAGGTGTGTGGCTGTGTGTGTGGAGCGGAGAACTGACTGCTGATGGTAGATGTTTTGTCAGTGAAAAATGTAGCAAAATTATCAGCAGTAAGGGATGAGGTGGGTGGTGGTGGAGGGGGACAGAGGAGAGAGTTGAATGTTTTGAAAAGTGTGCGTGTGTTTGAAGCGCTGTTGATTTTGTTGTGGAAATAGGAGGATTTAGCAGCATGAATTTCAGCAGAAAAGGATGAGAGCAGAGACTGATAGCTACAAAGGTCAAATTGATCTTTTGATTTGTGCCACTTCCTCTCTGCAGCCCTGAGTTTGGTCCGATGTTCACGAAGAACATCAGATAACCAGGGATTAGAGGGAGTGGCACGTGCAGGCCTGGATGACAGAGGACAGATACTATCTAGAGAAGAAGTTAATGTGGAACATAAAGTGTCTGTTGCTGTATTCACATCCAGAGATGAGAATTGTGAGGCTGAGGGAAGGGAGGATGATACAGTAGAGGAAAAATGAGAAGAAGAAAGAGAGCGCAGGTTTCGTCTGAAGGTAACTGGTAGCGGGGTTGGTGGTGAACAAATGGGGAGTTGAAGATTAAAAGTAATGAAAAAATGATCAGAAAAGTGCAGAGGTTTTACCAGAATGTTGTCGGTGATGCAGTTGCGAGTGTAAATGAGATCAAGTTGGTTGCCAGATTTGTGTGTACTTGTGGTTATGAGCCGATTAAGATCGAATGAGGCTAGCAGAGAGTGGAAGTCAGAAGCATAAGGCTTCTCTAGATGAATGTTGAAATCGCCAAAAACTACAAGTGGGCTACCATCCTCTGGGAATGAGGACAACAGCATGTCCAGTTCCTCTACAAAGGTACCCAGTTGGCCTGGGGGGCGATAAATTACTACAAAATGAATTTTGACAGGAATTGAGATTGTAATAGCATGAAATTCAAATGAATTGTAGTTGCACAGAGACGAATGAGTCGAGTATTTCCAATTGTCAGAAATGAGAAGACCTGTGCCCCCACCCCTCCCAGATTGGCGAGGGGTATGAGAGAAAGTGAAGTTGTTAGAGAGAGCAGCAGGGGTTGCTGAGTCCTCTGGACGAATCCAGGTCTCAGTCAAGCCAAAGATATTAAGAGAAGAATTAGTAGCAAAGGCTGGAATGAAGTCAGCTTTGTTAACTGCTGACTGACAATTCCATAGACCCACAGAGACAGAGAGAGGAGTGTTAGTGTTAGAAGAGGAGTAAACAGGACGCAGGTTGGAAGCATTGCGCTGCCTTTTACGTGGGTTAGTGGAGCGTTGCCGAGAGACAACAGGAATGAGTTGAAAGCACATGCTGAGGAAGAAGGACAAGTGTGAAAGGAGGGAAGAAACTTAAGTGCCTACCAGTTTCGTTGCTCGGTGGAGTCGCAGGTCTTTAGCCGAGTCGGTCTTCACACGAGGAGGCTTCCGCGACAGCGGGCACACACAATTAATATACTGCTTATTAACACGTGATTGAAACGAGCTAGGCCCGCCTTGCAAATCAGCACTGCAAAAGCCTAAACCCGTGAATGGCTGAAAACTGAAACTAACTAAAGCTTAAGTGCGGGCAATAACACCAATAAAGTCTGCAAACGCGGCTGTTATTCTAAACAAGTACAATCAAAATACACAAATATAAAGTAAAATACATAAAAACCAAGTACACAAACTATAACTCATTACTCCAAGTAATGGCTGCTGGAACAAAACTATTTTTGTATCTTTTTGTTCTACACCTGGGGATTCTAAACCTGCGCCTTGACGGTAGAAGCTGGAATTCTGTGTGCAAAGGATGTGAACTGTCCTTTAAAATTGAACTAGTTATGCGCTGTAACTGTTTTGTATACAAGGTCTCCACATTAAGCTGCGGGTCACCTATCAGCCTGCTGGACCACTTTACTATTTTATTAAGTGAGTTTTTATTTTTCAAAGTGAGGTTCCCAAACCAGGCTACTAGCGCAAATGATAAAATTGACTCAATAAAAGCATGATAAAAAAGGATCATGATGGATTTGTCAATATGAAATTGATTCAATTTCCTCAAACAAAACATACGCTGATGCCCTTTTTTACAGACTTGTTCACAGTTCGTTCCAAATGTAAGTTTAGAGTCTATTACCATCCCCAGGTATTTATATGATTCAACACATTCAACAGTTTGGCCTTTGATTGATGTAATTTCTTGTGTTTGGGTTGTTTTTTTTCCTAAAGTCAATAAGCATGTCCTTTGTTTTAACTACATTTAGATGAAGGTGAGACGCCTCACACCATTCAACAAAGTCACTGATGACTGGACCGTGACCTGTTTCACTATCTTGGAGCAGGCTAACAATTACCGAGTCATCTGCATATTTAATTATAGTCCTGTTTTCCCACCTGCTCTGGCACATATTTGTGTACAGGATGAAAAGAAGAGGTGAGAGTACGCATCCTTGTGGGGAGCCTGTTGATGAACAGACTTTTTCTGAGAGACTGCCATTCACTCGCACTCTTTGTGTCCTGTCCGTTAAAAAATTAAGGATCCAGCCGACTAGATTATTACTTAGATCAAACTGTTCCAGCAGCCTTGTGATTAAAATATGAGGTTGAATTGTATTAAAAGCCGATGAGAAATCAATAAATAAAAGTCTGGCATGAGAGCTATTATTATCTAAATGCTTAAAGAGTAAATTAAGTAAGGTGACTGTGGCGTCTTCCACCCCCCCTACAGGGTCTATAAGCAAATTGCAGAGGGTCAAGTGAATGCTCTGTTTTCCTCAATATTTCAGACCTCACTAATTTTTCAAAAACTTTCATTACTATTGATGTGAGTGCCACTGGTCTGAAATCATTAAGATTTTTAGTGTTGTTAGATTTGGGAACAGGGATAACTACAGCATCTTTCCAGACCTCAGGTACTACTTGTGCCTCTAAGGATTTATTAAAAATGTAATGGAAGGGAGTACTCAATTGCTTTGCACAGGTTTTGAGTGTACGCCCACAGATATTATCTGGACCATGACTTTTATTAACTCTTATAGAGAGGAATGCTTTGTGCACTTCTGTTTGTGTTATATTAAAATGTTGAGTGTCTACAAGCTGTTTACTCAAATTATCGATCTCATCGCTAAAATCAAAAATATTAAAACGATTGTAAAATTGAATAAGAGCACTGGCCAGCTCAGTATCTGAGCTGAAGCCATCCAAGGTGACTGGGCTGCTGCTTTTTAGATTCTGGAGGCCTGCTATGGTTTTCATACTGTCCCAGGCTGATCCAAGACTATTTGTTGCCATCTGGTTCTCCAGTTTATATTTATAGTCTCGTTTTGCTTTGAGAATTCCTATTTTTAAATCCTTTTTCGCTATTTGTAGTTCAGCAATGTCACCCCCCTTAAAACATGATTGTTTTTTCCGTAAACTATCTTTAACAGTTTTAGTTATCCATGGTTTGTTATTAGGATAAATTTTCACCTGTTTACATGGGACAATCATGTCCCTACAGAAGGCAATATATGAGCATGTCACATCAGTCCATTCATTTAGGTCATCCTCACAAGACTTTTTAAACATTTCCCAGTCTGTACAATCAAAACAGTCTTGTAAGCATAGTATTGATTCATCAGTCCAGTCTTTAATTACTCTAACTTGAGCTTTATATTTTTTTAGAACAGTTTTATATGTTGGCAACAAATGCACACAGTTGTGGTCCGCTGAACCCAGCGGCGGTAAAGGCAGCGATTTGTAAGCGTCTTTTATAGATCCATAGCAAAGGTCCAGGGTTTTATCCCGTCTAGTAGGACAGGAAACATACTGATAAAAGTTTGAAAGTGTTTTCTTAAGACATACATGATTAAAATCACCCAGTATAAAGTTTGGCGCCTCAGGTGAGAGTGATTGTAGTTTCTGCACAGTTTCAAAGATGGTGTTAGAGGCTGACACGTCGTTCGCCCTCGGGTGAATATAGACTGTCGTAATAAAAACTTGTGGAAATTCACGTGGTAGGTAGAAAGGTCGTAGTGATACTGATAAAAGTTCGACATCTGATGTACAGATACACTCTCTTACAGTCACAGACGTACAGTATCTTTTGTTAAAATATAAGCATACCCCGCCACCTTGAGATTTCCCCGTTGCCTCTCTCTCCCGATCAAGTCGATAAGGTGCCCCGAATCCATCAATTGACAAGTCGGTGTTCTGGTCATTCTCCGTCAACCAGGTCTCTGTGAAAGCCAGGACACAGCACTCTCTGAAGTCCTTCAGAAAACTGACGTTCCCCTGAAGCTCATCCAATTTATTCCTCAGGGACTGGACGTTCCCTAGGATCATGGAGGGTAGAGGAATGCGAGAAAGCCGCTGTTTTCGGAAGCGTTGCCTGACGCCTCCCCGCTTACCTCGCTTTCTCTTTGTTGCCGCTGTTTTCCCCTCTGCGTTTTTTAGGATACAGTTAGGCAGTTGTAGCATGATGTCTGTCCCACACATTCTCCCGCAGTTCAATTGCAGCAGTGTGGTTCTGGTGTACTGAAACTTTCCATGGCTAACAGCTCCTTCAACGAAGTCGAAGATAATCAATCCAAGGAATAGCATCCAAAGGACAGAAAGAGTTCTAATGTCCATTGTGTATACGCGCATACATAAACAACGCTATAGACCGGACCCGTAAGAACTTTTCAATAAAAATAAAGAAGGAGAACACAAACACGAATGCTCTAAAACTTCCGCGCCAAACTTTCACACACTTTTCACACACTCTCACTCCTACTGCCGGTCGCAGCGTGCGCATGCGCCCTTTTTCATATTAAATTTCAAATATTTGATTTCGCTCGGCAACTCAGTCTGGAAACCTGTACATTCACTTCTGCTGCGCTGTTACACTTTTGCGGGAACCAATCACAGACTGGCTTATCCACCTTGCTCGCTATTGGCGGGTATAACACGATGACGATAGAGAAGCGACGGCAAGCAGCTTTCAAACTCTATCTGATCTACCCGTCTCTCGCACGACCGTCACTCCAAAATAACAAGGCACAATGAGAACAGAATGAGATATTTTTACCAAACTCAGCACACCTATGTAAGAGATTATTCTGTGGTTGTGTACAAAAGGATGTGGAAACTGGCCACTTGGTGGTGCTATAACAGCAAAAAACATGAAAACTGCTATAACTACTTCAACGTTAGGCCATCGACTACGAATGGAACGCAGGGAGTGTCGTTATTTGAGGTCCCATGACTGTCTTCAAGGACGTTGACGTATTTCAAAAAACATGTCCGCCATCGGCCAATGAAGTATGAGCAGCTATCAAACAATGTTAATGGAGAACAATCAGAAACAAAATTTACTGGGCCAGTGTTGCCAATTTAGCGATTTTGACACTAGATTTAGTGACTTCCCCAAACCTTTTGTGACTTTTTAAAAAAATTTAGGAACAAAATCTAGCAACTTCTTGGACAAACCTTATCGATATTCTTATTTTGCCTACTGATTCCCAGAGGCCCTTGAGAAATTCGAAATTAATCGTCCACCGATTTCTGCGCTTTTTCATGTGCGCAAACAATTGTGTTTGAGAAATACTGCTGTGGTTCACACATCTTAAAACATATGATATTTCTGACATTCACATGTTTATTTTTCCCTTTCAGTGGATGTATTTGAGAAGTGCATGTAAAACTGAACTCAGTTGTTGATGTGATTGACGCTGGTGGGCGTGTCTTATCTCATCAAACTAAACTTGTTGACTGCTGCACATTCAAACAGGAACCTCTCCATTCATCATTTATAACTGTTGATTTATTCACTCTGTTTCTTGTGTAATCTGAAATACAAAGAATATGAGAGACAGACATTAAAAAGGTCAAGTCTGTAGTAGGGCTGCACGATTTATCGCATGCGATTTGGCAAAAGCTGCAATTATTTTATGCGCAGTTTGTCAGAGCTGTACGGCTCTGTGATCAGTAGTAAATGTTTCTTTATCTGAAAGCCAGAGGGTGCTCTTGTGCAGAAACTGCAAATATGAAGTAGAAGTAGAACATGCGTCATTCCAGGAAATCCCATACTATCGCTGTAGCTGAATAAACAGAAGATAGAAATGTTTTGATTGATTAAACATGACTGAAACGCAGGGCTGGGGAGTAACGAAATACATGTAACGACGTTACGTATTTAAAATACTAAATTTGAGTAACTGTATTTTGTTACAGTTACATTTTAAATAGATTAAAATGTAAAAAAATTAGTTACATTCAAAAAGTATTTTAGATTTCCAAAGTGATTACTTTGATTTTTAATGTCATTTATTTCGTTTAATATTAACGTAAGCTGTTTGAGGATTTTTAATCAATGAGCCAATGTTGATGATTCTCCGACTCTGTTTAAAAAAAAAAAAAAAAAACGCGCGCAGCCAGTTCAGATAGGCAACCTGCAGAGGACAGACATGAGATTGCATGCAAATAATGGACGGGAAAACAGGGAATAGGCTAATGCATTTCTCTAGTGGAAATTCAAAGAAAGTTTTACTTGTATAAACACTTATATAAACATGAAAAAGGACGTACAGTAACAACATGCAAGCTATGCAAGTGCAAGTGCAATGCAAGCTATCTCCACCTGCAACAAAACTTCTATCGGCGTCACGATTCAAAATCTAATCTGAAAAAGCATCTTGAGGTAGGCCTAAGCTGTTCTTGGTCTTTGAAAATGACCTTATTTACTCCCTATTTTCCTATTTACTCGTATGTTGAGCTTTGTATGGTTATCATTAGCCTACGTTTAATATTTATAAGAATTTATTAGGTCTTCTCACTGCTCACGAAATATAGGAAGAATAATATAAATATTACAGTGGGATTGATATGAATGTATCTCTGACTGGAACTTGCTTCAGACAAGTTTTGATGGCTTTTCCTCTTATCTCCAGCACAGCGTGCTTTGTGTATGTAGTGGTAACCATGGAAACGCTATATCACTGCTGTTCCATAAGCGCCACCTGCTGTCAGAGAGTGACTTTGCATTTCGCTGCTGCCTGCCAGCTGTCTGATCTACGCTCGGAGCTTCGTGGAGATTATCCTAAATCCTTCTCTTTATTCCTATTCGCATAATATAACTTTCTTATTTTCACTAGATTACTTAACCTATTGCATAGTATTACTAAACGGAACGATTTATTACTAGCAATCCACCAGCGTAATCACCTAGTGTTAGCCATAGCCTGCTAGCTACCGTCTACTTTCTTTTTTTTCCTCTAAACCAACCTTCCTTGTCGATTGAATGGCGGATTTATCCGATGTATGTTATTCTGATCTGTCCTCGCCAGATCGGGAAGCTGTGGAGACGTTGCTGCCCGGCATTCATCGATCCACCGCGAGGTACAGCGTCCCGCACATCACCCTCGCCCCAGGCACCGGCAAGCGACCGAGACATCCAGCCAGCGAGTCCCGTGTGCGTTGCAGTTTTTCGGACGGCGTTCATCAAACACACGGTCAGTCATGTCCGACGATTATCATGTGTAGTAAATGCAACATGTACAGCTTAGCTCTTTCTGTCAGCAGTGAGACTTACACATGTGATAAATGCAGGGATATTGTCAGGCTGACAGAGAGAATCTCAGAATTAGAGACACGCATCCAAACTTTAATTGAGGATAGTGAGAATGAAAGGGCCTTAGATACTGCTTTGGATGCGACTAGCCTAGTAAACACTACACATTCGGTTCCGGTTGTAGAAGCCACGCAGCAGGCTAACTGGGTGACTGTGAGGCGGCATAATGGCAAGAACAAACACCACTCTTCCGTTCCGATTAGAACATCAAACAGGTTCTCCCCACTCAGTGACGCACCCACTGAGAATCCTGTTGAAAGTGCCCTAGTAATTGGCGATTCTATTACACGGAACGTAAAAATAGAGACACCAGCCACCATAGTCACATGTTTGCCGGGGGCCAGAGCACCTGACATCAAAGCAAATTTAAAAGTGCTGGCTAATGCTAAACGTAAATATTCTAAAATCATTATCCACGTCGGCACAAATGATGTTCGACTTCGCCAGTCGGAGATCACTAAAATTAACATTAAAGAGGTGTGTGAACTCGCAAGTACAATGTCAGGAGAAGTAATTTGTTCTGGCCCTCTTCCTGTTCGTCGGAGTGATGAGATAGTTAGCAGGTTATCATCACTCAATGGCTGGCTGTCTAAGTGGTGTGCGCAGAATAATATAGGTTTCATAGACAATTGGAAAAGCTTTTGGGGCAGACCTGATCTGTTGAAAAGAGATGTGCTGCTCTTCTCTCTAGAAATTTGGCAAATAGTCTTAGAGTTGAAACATGACAAACCAGGGCCCAGATCAGGACGCAGACAAACTGGCTAAACCGACCGTCTGCTAGCCGCCTCACGTCACAGAACTCAGATAATTCACAGCACATAGAAACACTTTCACCTAGATATTATCACATAGAGACTGTGTCTGTACCTGTACTTCCGAAACCTTTTAAGGGTAAAAATTTAATTGATGTTGTTGGGAAAATTCATTGATTATTAACGTATTACTAGTAGAGAATAGCTTGTATGAACAACACTGGAAAGCACCGGGTTTTCTGCACTGAGAGCATCAAGCGTAAATGAAATATAAGTGTATTCAATGCAAATTATAAAAGCAAAGTTGTGGAAAGTACCAAAGAAACCATTAAAACATGTTTTTTAAAAAATATAGCGGTTGGCGATCCGCCACCATTAAAACCAAAGCTGAGGGGTACTCATAGATAATGGTGGCAAAACGCCAGGGTGGAGCAAAAAGAAAAAGATAGCTCATTGGTTCTGTAACGATAAGAAAAACATATAAAACGAGCTGATTAATACTGTCTAGATCAGATGCGATGCCTGATGAGAAACTGACATCTCACTTTGTTGCCTGGCAATAAAGAATATCTTTTGAAGACCTGGAACTTCTGACTCTGAGAGCTTTTTTGAGAAGAGAACAGAATCATCTTAGGACACTGCAGACTGGCAACAACATAATTGGCGAGCGGCAGCCAGGAGCAGCGAGAGGTCAGAGGTGGCCCCCACGGCGGGACTGCTGCAGGAGGCCCTACAAAACAAAAAGGCGCCAAACAAAGAGGTAAGCACTTTTGCTTATATTTGTTTTGTATGGCCCCTTGTGAGCTGATGCCTGGGTGGTAACTATAAGACCTCAGCAAAACGAACCTAAATTTAAATTAAAATAATAAATGAAAGAATTAAGAAAATTAAGATAATTAAGATTAAAATGATTTATTGTGAATATTAAAATGAGGAACAATTTCCAGGTCTTTGAAGATAGCGCATGCGTAGACTAGTAGTATTTAACACGCAGAAGTGCGTTGTGCCAGAAGTTGGCTTTAGAAGTATTTAACACGCAGAAGTGCGTTTTGCCAGAAGTTGGCTGTAGAAGTAGTATTTAACACGCAGAAGTGCGTTGTGCCAGAAGTTGGCTTTAGAAGTATTTAACACGCAGAAGTGCGTTTTGCCAGAAGTTGGCTATATAAGAAGTGTTTTATGCAGAAGTGCATCTCTGTCTGCCTGAAGGAGGCACAGAGGAATGTGTGTGCGCAGAAGTGCGCTTGTTGTTTGATGTGTGTCAGGGAAGCCTTTTGAAGAGTAGGCAGCCCAGTAACTGTGTTGTATAATAAGTGTATAAAAATAAGGTGGATAGAAGAATTCTTTGGCTTTGTATAATTTGCATTGAGGAAAAAGTATGCTTAGAATTGATGAAAGTATTTAAAGGTATTTTTGTGAATTGGGAAAACAAGCTTATTAATGGATAATGAGAATCAAAATAAAAATGGAAATGTAAAATGTGAAAAAACTTATGTGAGAACAAAAAATACTCCAAAGAGTTTGTGTTGCAGATTATTTGGACATTTTCCAGATTGCAGACGCTGTGATCCAAATAAAGAAACACAGCCATTGATAAATAAAATAAATAAATAAGACTGAATTGTTTTCCCACTGTCACAAAAATCAGAAAAAAGTTAATGTAGTGTAAATATACTGTATATGAAGTGTGAGTGAAATCCCGGGTGTGTGAGTGAGCACTGAAGTGTCCGTGAGCTTGAGGAGGGGAGAGAGGTGTGTGCGTGTGTGAGTGTGCAGTAGAGCAGAAACAGAGAGATTCCTTTCTGAGAAGCAACAGTTGGCCAGGATCCATGTTTGAATTACTTGTATCAGAATATGAGAAGGATAGAATGAGGGAGTGTTTGAGGCTGGATAGAGAAGAAACTAAATTTAGACAAGCATTAAAAGAGTCCCAAGGGATACGAAATCATTTTTGGCTTGAAACTGAATATATAGACATTAATGGGCAGAGAGGGGAACTCACTGAACAGAAAAAAGAACAGTTGCTGAGAGATTTGGTAAAAGTCACCAATGCAAAATTGATTGAGAAAGAATGGCCTTTAGTGAATTGGAGTGAAGAAATCAAAAAACAAATAACACTTGAAAAGCTAAGACCATATTTAGCCAAATTTTGCCATCCCAGAACAACACTTCTGGAAACATTGCTAACAACAGCAGAAATAGAATTAGACCCAATTCTCATTCCCTATTTGAAAAGAAATGTTGGGTATCGTTGGCCTCAGGATTTGGGAGGAGCAACTATACTAAAAAATATTTACATCATTGTAAGTACATGCACAAGGCCAGTACAGTGGGAAAGTGACAGGATTTTTAAAATAGGGAAAAAAGGAGTTAGAAGTGTCACAACCACTAACTGGACGCTGGGAAAACTGACAGTGTCAGTGGTGCTGAGGAACAACCCAGAACACATACATCACTTGTGGGTGGAGATAAGGAGGGGCAAAAGAGAATTAGAGGAGCAGCCAGTGACTGTGGAAGATGACAGACCTTCAAGCAGAGAAGCAGAAGCGAAAGAGGGGGAGGAAGGGGAGGAGGATTTTGAATAATAGAGAAAGAGAAAGTTTGATTGAAGTGTTTGAGCCATTGGATTTTATTACTTTTCCCAAAACACAATTGCAAATTTCAGTAACAGTAGTGGGAGGATTTAATGCAAATTTAACCCCATGTCTCACTTATTCATATTGGGCAGGAGGAATAACAGCAATTGGGCGGAGAGTTGAGGAGAACGAACTCTGGAGTTTTGAATTGATCTGCTTGGGGGAAGACATTATTTGGAAACGCAACAATTACAGTTGGCTGGATCTGGAAGACGTGACTCCGAAGCCATTGACTGAGGTACAAATAAGAGCAATTTTAAAATACATGAGAAAAAGAAAGACCATCAAACTATTGTTTTAAAGTCCTCAACCCAGTACAAGTCCGGTGAAGGTCAGGGGTCGAATACTTTTAGTGGTCCTCATCTGACTAATCCGGTGAAGAATTCAAATAAAATTGGAAAATGATTTAACTGGGGTTAAAGAGATAAAAGATTGGTCACAAGACACAATGGCTTCGAAGTCACCGGAAACAGACATACCAGTAGAACGAATAATAACACAATACCCCATATGCAGAGATATTATTAAGAAATTATCAAAAAAGTGGGAAAAAAGGACCAAAAAATTAAAAACAAAATGGCCAGCAGAGGGAACATTTGATGTAGCAATGTGTAGAGAAATGAAAGCATTAATAAAGAACCATAAGCCACATGAAAACCAAGAAAAGAGAACAAAAGAGACAAAAAGAACAGGAGGTTTTAGACCTCTTCATACAACAGGCAATAAAAGATCACAAGAAGAGACAACTGGAAGAACAGAAAAAGAAGATGGAAGAAAAGGTGGAGCGCCCACCTCCCTATGCACCTCCCTATCAAGAAGCAAAAAAGCAAATGCCTATGGTAAGAGGTACACTAGAGGTGGATGGACATTTAAGTGTTGATGAAACTGATGAAGAGGATGATGAAGAACAACAAAGAAGAGAAAGAGAAGAGGAATACGCCCACCAGAAAGATGATGAGCAAGGAAGCCATCAAGAAAACAATGGACAGAAAAAAACTAACAAGCCTGTACCAGAGAAGAGAAGGCTAACAGCGAACACAAAGACACAACAACAACAACAACAAGAACAAAGGGAAGAAGAACAAAGGAGCCCACTGATGGACCACTCCTATGTGAAGCAAAAAAGACAAGAAGAAGAACGAAAAGGAGGAGGAAAAAGAAATCCATTATTGAGCAATCCCTATTTCTATATGGGAGAAGCCATACAGGAGCTAAACAGAACTGGAAGAGATAGCGACAACGAACCCATGACACAGGAACAGGAAGAAAGTGGCAGTGCGGATTCATTGGACCATGAGTTAAATAAGCTTCAGGAAGCTGCTGAAAAGCTAAGTCTGGAAAAACAACAAAGACGCCTGACTAGAAGGGCTCGATACCTGAGAAGGAACCTTGTGAGAGATGAGAATGAACATTGGCCAAGAAGAAGAGCACACTCGGCCAGCCCAGTGGGAAGACACAGAAGAAATAGCTCACAGGAGGAATATAGAAGGGTCTCAGGAACTCTTCGACTTGAGAAAATACCTCCAGGAGATCCGATATGGCGAAATGGAGCAGAAAGACGACTCATATCCCCTGCAGAATCCATGCCATTCCTAGCACCACAACCGATAGGAAGCTTGACAGAGAACTGGGGTGATCTAAACCCCTTTCAAGAACTAGAGAGATACTCTCCAGGAGGATACAACTCAATGTTGCAACCAGAGGTCACATGTGACTTGACAGCTCCCGTACCCCAGGCACCTATGCTACAAAAGAAGAGCAAGCAACTCCCCATCCTGATTAAGGGGGAACAAGCGCAATACGTGCCCTGGGCAGGACAAGACTTGGAAGGACTTGTGGCTCGCCTACCAGACATACATGAAGGAGCTGGAAAATGGATTCGACTATTGGAGGCAGAAACAATGGGAAAGATATTGGCCATTGGAGACATCAAGGCCTTGCTGGCAAAGAGTGTGGGAGGAGCCAAGACAAATGAGATCCTTGAGGATGCAGGCTTGAAGTCTGCAGTAGGAGGAACAAGGAAGGATGCCACCACCTTTGATCAGTACCGATCCATGATATGGAGAGTACTGAGGAAACACTACCCGACACAAATGGATCCCAAGCTACTGAAAGGAGAACAGCTGGGAGAAATGGAGAACCCCACCTCCTACATCCAGAAACAATTAAGAAGATGGAAGGAAGAACTGGAAAAGGATCCAGAAGGAGACATAGTGATGACAACACTTTTCAGAACTGCCATAGTGGAAGCCATGCCCTCAGCAGTGAAAGCAAGATTGGAAGATGTAGTGGGTCTGAATTCAAAGACAACAAAGGAATTCTGTGACCACGTGGCTCATGCAGTGGAACAATATAGGAAGA
The DNA here is from genome assembly GCF_024489055.1 of Chanodichthys erythropterus. NCBI lineage: Eukaryota > Metazoa > Chordata > Actinopteri > Cypriniformes > Xenocyprididae > Chanodichthys > Chanodichthys erythropterus. Next base: position 1,161,799 of record NC_090232.1, read on the forward strand.
ATGAACAAAAACTGAAGAACCAAGAAAGAGAACTGCAAAGAAAATTGACTCAACTACAGCTAGAAGACCTGGCCAGCAAAAAGAAAAAAGTTCAAGCTACCCTGAAGAGTGGTGAAGACCAAACTGCAGTGATGGCCACAGTGAACATGTCAAGCCCACCTATGCAAGCTCCAGCTGTAATACCAGCACAGGCTCCAGTAATGGCAGCAGCACCAGCATCAGTGCCAGCACCAGTCCCTCAGAACACATCTGCACCAATAGGAGGTGTGCAACAACCAAATACACCAATTGTGATCTACCTACCTGAACAGCAGAACAACAGGAACCCAGCTGAACAACAGCAGAGAGGAAGAGGAAGAGGGAGACAATTCAACAGTCAACAGAAGAATGGTCCTCCAGGAATGTGTTGGGGATGCAACCAATTCGGACACAACAAGAAGGATTGCCCAACCAACCCATGGCCATTGAATATGCCACCTACAGGACAAATGCAGCAACCATGGCAACACAATCCTCAAAGCCCCACATCAGGCCCCGTCAATCCATGGCGAGGCCCGAATCAAGGTTATTAGGGATGCCCAGAGAATCCTATGGGGAGAAGTCAGCTTCCAATGATATCTTCTGATGCTGATCAAGAACCTATGCTGCAGGTTAAAGTAGAGGACAGAATAACGGCAATGATGCTTGATATGGGGGCCACTTTCTCTTGCCTAAGCCCAAAATATGCCTCTCATCTCCCCAAGTCTGGCAAGTATGTCAAGACAGTAGGATTCTCGGGACAAACGCAGCTAATCCAAATGACGGCCCCTGTCACCATAAAAGTCAAAGACTCTGAAATAAAGATTCCAGTCCTAATATCAGAACAGACACCAGTTAACTTGTTAGGAAGAGATGCAATATGCAAACTGAAACTACAGATATGGTGCTCCCCAGAAGGAATATACATAGATGACAAAGGAATTAGACAGATGGTAGTAACAGAAGAACAAAACTCACAAGAACCACAGGCAAATATATATTGGCTAGGAAATCTGGGAAAGGAAGTAGGAGAAACTATTAACAAATGGGGAAAATATATAAAAGAACAACTTAAAAATCCAGTCATGCCTGAAACTGAATTTCACTGCACAATGAGATATGACCCCACCAGAGACCCTGAGCTAGAAAAACAGTGGTTAGATCAGACCAAAGAACTGGAAATACCCATAAATTCTGAGTATTTAGTAGTGGGATCAAAGGGAGCAGCCTTACAAATTGAAGAAAATAGATTTATCCAAAAATGGTTTAAGGTAGACAATTCAACTCCACATGTTACTTTATACATAAGTGAGGGGTGCCAACCTGAGGACTTAGGACCAATGATGTTACATGCAAAGGGAAAACATGGGAGGCCACAGAAAACCCATTTATCTTTCAAACCACAGATATGATGTATCTTAAAATTCTCTGTCAGACTAAAATGAAAGGAATACCAAAAATGATAGTGGAAACTAGGGAAATGAAAAAAGAATTGAATTCCAAATTGGATGAATTGATGATGGAAATGGAACAAAAAGTACCACAAAAATTGTGGTCCAAACATGATACAGATGTAGGTTTAGTAAAATCTGCTAACCCAGTGAGAATTAAGACAAAGCTAGGTGTTCAGTTACCCAGAAAACAACAATACCCACTCAAGCCTGAAGCAGTGGAAGGGATTAGGAAAACAATTGAAGGGTTAATTAAAGCAGGGGTGTTAATTGAAACAGTTAGCTATTGTAACACACCCATTTTACCTGTTGAGAAAGCCAATAAGTCAAAGTGGAGATTGGTCCATGACCTAAGGGCAGTGAATGAGGTAGTGGAAGATTGGCCTGCTGAGGTTCCAAACCCACACACGTTGTTGACGAATGTTCCACCTGCTGCTAATTATTTCACAGTTATTGATCTCTGTTCTGCGTTTTTCAGCGTTCCTCTAGCGGAAGAGAGCAGACACCTTTTTTCCTTCACTTACCAAGGTAAACAGTACACATACACTAGGATGCCCCAGGGGTTCAAACACTCACCACATGTATTTAACCAAGTATTAAAGGTTGATTTAGAAGATCTGAGACTGGATAGCACACTGATACAATATGTGGATGATTTATTGATCTGTTCGACAACATTGGAACAGTGCCATCAAGATTCCATCAAAGTGCTCACCAAATTAGCAGAAGGAGGTCACAAGGCCTCGAAAGAAAAGTTACAATATTGTATGACACAAGTAGAATATTTAGGCCGAATTATTGCTCACCAGACAAAAGCAATCTCTCCAAGCCAATTAGAAGGGATTAGCAAAGCACCACAGCCCCAAACTGTGGGACAAATGATGACCTTTTTAGGTATGACAGGGTTTAGTGCTGATTGGATTGAAGAATATGCAATAAAAACAGCCCCATTACGGGCAATGATGAAACAAGCTGGTCATCAAAATCTTAGAGCAAAACTTGTATGGGATACTGAGGCACTGATCGCTTTTGAAACATTAAAAAAGGAGCTCCAAACTGCTCCTGCACTTGCTACGCCAGACTACGGTAAAGTATTTAATTTATATGTTGCTGATAGAAAAGATGGCTATGCTTCAGCAGTACTAATGCAAGAGACATGTAGTGGCAGGAAAAAACAGCCACTTGCTTACTATAGCACCAAATTGGATAGTGTAGCCCAAGGCTACCCGCCATGCTATCAGCAAGGCTTAGCAGCTGTATATTTTGCTTATGATAAAGCATCCACTGTGACAATGGGCTACCCAGTCATTATCTATACACACCACAAGGTGGCTGAACTGTTAGAAAAAGGAAGATTTGTCTTGACACAGGCAAGATGCCTTACGTATTCTAGCCTGTTAACATATCCTGACATTACTATCAAACGATGTACAACAACAAATCCAGCAAACTTCATCCCTTTGGAGGGAGAAGGAACCCCACATGAGTGTGTGACAGAATCTCTGGCATTCACTCGATTGAGACCAGATTTGGAATCAATTCCAATTTCTGATGCAAATGTTGACTACTTTGTTGATGGATCATGTTTTAGAGATCATTTGGGGAACCATGCCGGATTTGCAGTTGTAAAAAGAGAAGGAGATGACTTTATCCCGGTCTTACTCAAACACTGTGAACAGCCATGCTCAGCACAATTGGCAGAATTACGGGCACTTACTGAGGCATGTCTATTGGCAAAAGATCAAGTAGCAAACATCTATACTGACTCTGCATATGCACATGGTGTATGTCATTTATTTGGAGCAGTATGGAAACAAAGAGGGTTTAAAAAGAGTGATGGAACACCAATCCAACATGGTGACCAAATTACTAAATTAATCTCAGCTATGATGTATCCAACTAGACTGGCTATTATCAAGTGCCAGGCACATAAGAAAGGCAATGATTTTGTAATTAAAGGAAATAATGCTGCAGACTCCTTTGCAAAACAGGCCTCAGGGTGTCAGCTGGCTGTGATGGCACCATCAGTTTTAATTCAACCAGTTCCAACTCTTGAGCACATAAGTGAAATGCAAAACAGAGCACCCCCTTATGAAGTAGCAATATGGCAACAACGAGGGGCAACACGAGATGCTAATGGACTTTGGCGCTCTCATGAAGGATTCATGATAGCTCCAAACCCACTGTTGAACATTTTAATCACAGATGCGCATGGGTTTGCCCATTGCGCAAGGGGGGAGATCTTAAAGAAAATAAAAAGACAGGGATTCTGGTCACCCTATATGCAACAAAGAGTAGATGAGTACTTAAGTGAATGTGAAGTCTGTGCACAAAACAATGTTAGAAGGGGAACAGCAACACCATTAGGCTCAATACCAGTTCCAGAGGGACCCTTCAAACACCTAGTACTAGACTATGTGGACATGATTAAATCAGTAAGGGGAAAAAGATACATGTTAGTGATAATAGATCGATTTAGTAGATGGGTGGAAGCAGAACCCTCAGCAGATCAAGGAGCTAAGACAGTAATCAGATTCTTGACCAGAGAGGTCATCCCAAGATTTGGCATACCATCCCAGATTAGTTCTGACAATGGCTCAGCCTTCATTCAAAGAACAGTAAAGACAGTAATACAACAGCTACGAATCAAGCAGAGGTTAGGCTGCATCTATCACCCTTCCTCCCAGGGTATTGTTGAACGTGCTAACGGCACCCTCAAGGCCAAACTCAACAAGATTTGTGCAGATACAAAACTTAACTGGGTAGATGCGTTACCCCTTGCCCTTATGAGTTACCGTATGCAAACTAACAGAGTGACAAATCTGACTCCCCATGAGATGCTGACAGGGAGACTCATGCCTGCCCCCCATTTGAGAGGCCCGTATGAAGGACCGCCCCTAGAGCAGCTTGAGACTGAAATAAGGGCCTATATGAGACAATTGACTTCCATACATGAAGCCATACATACTCAGGAGCAAAACAGGGGGCCAAGAGAGGAGGAAGAGGCACCCTGTCCAGTGCTACCTGGAGATCAGGTCTATTTGAGAGTTTTTAGGAGAAGATGGAATGAGCCAAGGCGAGAAGGACCTTATACTGTAGTAAGAGCAACCCCAACTGCAATCCAAGTAGAAGGAAGAACGACTTGGTATCATTTGAATCATTGTACTAGGGTGCCAAGGCTGAGACGGAGAGAAGAAGAGGCAGAGGGTGCAGAAGAAGATGCAGACCAAGATGCCCAAGAAGGGGAGGGGCCAGGGGAACCAGGTGAGGGACCTAGTAATGTTGTTGCTGAACCTTCTTCTAGGGAAGCTGAGCAACCTGAGATACAAGATGAGATGCGGGGACAAGATGATGCCCCACAAGCAGGTGAAACTGGGGAGGAGGGTCTTGACATTGATCCTACTGCTGATGTACCTGCTGAATCAGCTACCACTGACCCAGAGCCGTCAGGTGACCAATCTTCTGAGGCAGGACCCTCCACCAGTGAACAACCTCAGCCAAATGGATTCCTCACCGAACTCCAAGGTATTGACCTACCCACTGCAGATAGTGGATCCCCAGCCAGTGACCTCCCAGGTCTTAGCCTCCCAGGAGACTTTCCCACCCTCAATCTTCAAGACCTTGAGGACATCATTGGAAGTGATCCAACTCAAGATGATTAACTCAACCCAAGGTACTGTTGTAAATAGATCTATAAGGAAACGAGCTGCTGACCTGAATGACACTGACTATGAAGGATTAGGGTATGATATGGCTTTAGAAATGCACAAAGAAAAACTGTTGGACATTGCTTATCATAATGAGTGGTATAAATGGGCAGAATATACTGCCAAACAATCAAAGAGAGAGACTTGCTTGTTGTGCTCGCCATCTCCTTTGAAAAATTTAACAGTGGTCCCTGATGAATATAGCTTTGCTCATTGTGCCAGATTTTATTCGAATCATTGTGTAAATATATCAGGGCGAGTTGCTCCTTATTGCCCTGCAGAATGTCTGGCATTACTGGGAAGTAAATACTATCACAGGTACTATGAGCAAGAATATTGGGGAGATGAATGTAAAAAATTAGATGTAAGAATTGATCTAAGACGAAGAGAAACTCCCAAGAATTATGTTTTTGATCGAACTTTGATATATGAATGCTTCAACAAGTCAAAAGGGGATGTAGATTATGGAACCTTTCAAGGACAGTGTGGAATAATTTGGCATTTGGATAAAGACATGTATTATAAATCAGGTGTACATAAAACATATAGCGTAATATACGCTACAGCTACTGTAAAAATTAACATGACAGTTATCACAACTATGGAAGCATGTGAAAATGCCACACTGGCCTTTCCAATAATAGATCAATTTGAAGCAATAGATGAAGCAATTGCTGATCATTTTTGGATATGTGGAGGCAAACGACTAAGAGCCACCTTACCAAAAGGGTGGAAAGGGATATGTGCTAGAGTAAGACTAGCCCAAGAAGTAACAATGATTGATTGGGACCCAGATGATGAAACACCAAGCCAGCATGTAGCTCCCGGACATAGAGCCAAAAGAGCATACAAACCAGATCCTAATGTGGTTATAGATGCTATAGGTCAACCTAGAGGTATACCACATGAATTCAAGGCAAGAGATGAAGTGAAGTCAGGATTTGAGTCTATATTTGTTTGGATAACTCCAAATAAGAATGCTGAATGGATTAACTATATTTATTACAATCAGCAAAGATTTATTAATTACACAGATGATGCTCTGATGGCTCTGGGAGAACAGTTGAAATACACTAGTAAAATGACCTGGCAGAACAGACAAGCGTTGAATTGGTTACTCGCGGAAAAAGGCGGGGTTTGCGTTATGTTTGGAATTGACTGTTGTACCTTTATCCCAAACAACACAGCACCTGATGGATCCTTTACCAGAGCCATGAAGAAGCTAAAGAGTTTGAGAACAGAAGTCACTGAAAATGCTGGAAGAGACAGAAAAATTGGAGAATGGTTTGACTCTCTTTTTGGCTCATGGAAAGAATGGCTGGTAAAGGTGGGAGTAATAGTAGCACTTGCTGTTGGAATTTTTGTGTTGTTGTTCTGTTGTGTGTTACCTTTTCTCAGATCAATGATGGCAGGTGCAGCAGCCAAGCAGATGGTGAATGTGTCTGTAAAACAATCTGGGGTTGACATTGGATGCACCACGACAACTGGAGTGTATCCAATAGGTCCAGGTCTGGACGAGCTGGACGAATTCCCATGAAATGATCCCTAACTGGGGTGTAATGGAAGGGGTGCCACTTTTTTTATTTTTGACCCTGAATTTAATGCTGTTTTTGATAGAGAGGGAGGTAGTCAAGAACATGTATTTTCTTTTGGGGCAAAAACTCAAGTTAGCATATCAGACAATGGATAGAGTAGGCAGTTAGCAAGTGGGTGTTTTGTTTGTTATTTTGGCATAAACCCCCTTCCAATTTTTATTTTCATTTTTGTTTTTTCCAATATTATAAAATACCTGCACATTATTAAATATCACTTTAAAGAATGAGAGGGGACGACTAAGGGTCTGAAGCAGGTCATTATCCGTGTTACGAGGTAATGCAACCAGATTTAAAGGGAAATGACAAGAATGTTTTCTTAAATTTCTTTATTGCTATATTCATTCATTTACTCATCACTACTTTGAAGTTATAATATGCACTTGTTAACCTACTGAAAAGTCCAAAGGAACTCAAGAAAAGAAAGGATCGGTGAGCACCTCAGTGCTTAGCAGCAAGGGCTGACTCTACTGGTGGTTTAAAACCGCTGTCAGTCCCAACTCCAGATAGTACCCTAGGCAGGTCCAGGTACCTCTGGCAACGGTGGAGCAGCCCAGATAGCGCTCCAGGCCACCGGAAGCGCCTGAGAGTTCCTCTGGCATCGTGGGACTATATATATACATATTTATATATGTGCATTCTACTACTGCCATTATTCTATTACTGTATGGTGTAATCACTGAAGTGCATCAATCTACTGATATAACCAAAGCTTGTGAATCAATTGAAATGTGAAGAAGTATCCCCCTAAAAGAAGGTTTTAGGTAGGGAGATGGGATCTTTTACTCCTCTCTAGACAAACAAAGGGGGGAGATGTTTGGTCTCATTCTCCTCTGGAGTGTGTCCCCATGGGAAGGTCACTTGGTAGAAAAAGATGGGTGACTATTTTTGTCACTAAGAAAGAAGAAGGAAACAGGCTGACCTATGAGGACATGCTCTGGGACAAGGGCATAGAGGTGGGGCTAAAGAGAGCCCCAAAGGGGGGATGTGTTGGGAAAATTCATTGATTATTAACGTATTACTAGTAGAGAATAGCTTGTATGAACAACACTGGAAAGCACCGGGTTTTCTGCACTGAGAGCATCAAGCGTAAATGAAATATAAGTGTATTCAATGCAAATTATAAAAGCAAAGTTGTGGAAAGTACCAAAGAAACCATTAAAACATGTTTTTTAAAAAATATAGCGGTTGGCGATCCGCCACCATTAAAACCAAAGCTGAGGGGTACTCATAGATAATGGTGGCAAAACGCCAGGGTGGAGCAAAAAGAAAAAGATAGCTCATTGGTTCTGTAACGATAAGAAAAACATATAAAACGAGCTGATTAATACTGTCTAGATCAGATGCGATGCCTGATGAGAAGCTGACATCTCACTTTGTTGCCTGGCAATAAAGAATATCTTTTGAAGACCTGGAACTTCTGACTCTGAGAGCTTTTTTGAGAAGAGAACAGAATCATCTTAGGACACTGCAGACTGGCCACAACAATGTTCAAAAAATGAAAATCACAGATAAATCAGATAAACAAATGATAAAGCTTGGGTTACTGAATATTAGATCTATTTCTTCAAAAGCACTTATTGTAAATGAAATTATCACAGACAATAAACTAGACTTGCTGTGTTTGACAGAAACCTGGCTAAAACCAGACGATGAATCTAGTCCTCAAGGTTATGATTATCGACACAATCCTCGACAGAAAGGCAAAGGGGGAGGTGTTGCTGTAATTTATAGTAATATATTCAGAATCATTCAAAAGAATTTCAAATGTAATTCCTTTGAAGTGATGGTGCTTTATGTAACATTATGTAAGTTGACATTTGTGCTGGCTACTGTATACAGGCCACCAGGGCACCATACTGACTTTATCAAAGAATTTGCTGAGTTTCTATCAGAGTTAGTACTGGCTGCGGATAAAGTCCTTGTTGTTGGTGATTTTAATATCCATGTAGATAATAATAAAGACGCATTTGGATTGGCATTTGCAGATATTTTAAACTCTATTGGAGTTAAACAACACGTGTCAGGACCCACTCATTGTCGTAATCATACCCTAGATCTAATACTGTCGCATGGAATAGATATTGATGCTGTTGAAATTCTACAGCAGAGCGATGATATATCAGATCATTATTTAGTCTTGTGTATAATACAATTAGCCAAGGCTACAAAACCACCACCCAGCCATAAATATTGTAGAACAATCACGTCTGCCACTAAAGATTGCTTTATAAATAATCTCCCCGAGCAGTTTCATCGCCTTAGTATACCTGACAACTTAGAAGAACTCGATGCTGCAACAGAAACTATTGGCTCTCTCTTTTCCAGCACATTAGATGCGGTCGCTCCTTTACGTCTAAAGAAGATTAAGGAACCTAATCCAACGCCGTGGTATGATGAGCACACTCGGGCTCTAAAACGAGCTGTTAGAAAAGCTGAACGTAGTTGGAAGAAAACAAAACTAGAAGTTTTTCGCCTTTCGTGGAAAGAAAAAATGATTGAGTACAGAACAGCCATAAGAAATGCTAGATCTACTTATTTTTCAAATCTCTTAATAGAAAACAAACATAATCCTAGGTATTTATTTGACACAGTGGCTAAATTAACTAGAAACAGAGATTCAACTGCTGACGTTTCCATAGAGCACAGCAGTAATGACTTTATGAACTTCTTTACTTGCAAGATTGATAATATTAGAGAGAAAATTATAAACATGCAACCGTCTACAGTTTCTCTTCAGACAGTGCACTGTAGTGTCCCTGAGGTAAAACTAGAATCATTCGCCGCTATAGGAGAGGAAGAATTATCTAAACTTATCAAATCATCAAAATCAACGACATGTATGTTAGACCCAATGCCGACTAAACTACTGAAAGAAATGCTTCCAGAGGTCGTAGGTCCACTTCTTGATATAATTAATTCATCTTTAACACTAGGACACGTGCCAAAAACCTTTAAGCAGGCTATTATCAAACCTCTTATTAAAAAACCTCAACTAGATCCGAGAGATTTAGTAAATTACAGGCCAATCTCGAATCTACCTTTTCTGTCAAAGATACTAGAAAAGGCAGTTTCAACACAACTGTGTTCCTTTTTAGAAAGAAATGGAATCTGTGAGGATTTCCAGTCAGGATTTAGACCATACCATAGTACTGAGACTGCTCTCGTTAGAGTTACAAACGATCTACTCCTATCATCCGATCGTGGCTGTATTTCTCTATTAGTGTTATTAGATCTCAGTGCTGCTTTTGACACTATCGATCATAACATTCTTTTAAAAAGACTTGAAAACTATATTGGCATTAGTGGAATTGCTTTGGCATGGTTCAAATCATACTTATCTGACCGTTATCAGTCTGTGGTAGTTAATGAAGAGATGTCGTATCGATCACAGGTTAAATATGGGGTACCACAAGGCTCAGTATTAGGACCGTTGCTTTTCACTCTGTACATGCTGCCCTTAGGAGAGATAATTAGGAAGCATGGTGTTAGTTTTCACTGCTACGCTGACGATACTCAGCTCTATATTTCCTCGCGCCCTGACGAAACCTACAAATTCACAAAACTAACAGAATGCATAGCTGACATTAAAAACTGGATGACAAGAAATTTCTTATTATTAAATTCAGAAAAAAACTGATTTCCTAATCTTTGGACCAAAAACTTCCTCACGAAAAAACCTTGAATACTCTCTAACACTTGACGGGTGCTCCATTAAACCTTCGTCCTCAGTTAGGAACCTGGGTGTGCTCTTTGATACCAATCTTTCATTTGAAAGTCATGTTTCTAGTATCTGTAAAACCGCCTTCTTCCATCTAAAAAATATATCTAAATTACGACATATGCTCTCAATGACAAATGCGGAACAGTTGGTTCATGCATTCATGACCTCAAGACTAGATTATTGTAACGCTCTACTGGGTGGTTGTTCTGCTCGGCTTTTAAACAAACTACAGTTGGTTCAAAATGCGGCAGCTAGAGTTCTTACTAGAACCAGAAAGTATGACCATATTAGCCCAGTTCTGTCAACATTACATTGGCTCCCTATTAAACATTGTATAGATTTTAAAATCTTGCTACTTACTTATAAAGCTCTAAATGGTTTAGCTCCCCAGTACCTAAGTGAGCTCTTAATGCATTATAGTCCTTCACGTTTATTGCGATCTCAGAATTCAGGCCAGTTGATAATACCCAGAATATCAAAATCAACTGAAGGCGGCAGATCATTTTCCTATTTAGCACCTAAACTCTGGAACAATCTTCCTAGCATTGTTCGGGAAGCAGACACACTCTGTCAGTTTAAATCTAGACTAAAAACACATCTCTTTGCTCTTGCATACACATAACACATTATCAATACATTAACATTTTTCAAATCCGTTAAAGGATTGTTACGCTGCAATAATTAGGTCGGCCGGAACCGAGAACATTTCCTATAACACTAGATATACCTGTACATCAGAACAAGAATGGCATCTACGCTAATATCTGTCTCTCTGCTTATCCTGAGGTTTGCCGGGTGCTGGATCCAGGCCGTATCCAGGTCAGATGGAGAACCTGCGTCTGGACCTGACTACAACGTAGCCCAGGATCCCCGTATCCGCTTACATATATTTATATATAATCGATTTTTAAACTCTATAATAAAAATGTACAATTCAGATTTTGATCTCCATATACATTTACATATATATATCTTCCAAGGGGTTTTTTCCCTCCTAGGACTTTTTTCCCAGTGCTAGCACGCTGGGTTTTTCTCCTAGGGGGTTTTTTCCACCCCTGGAAGTCAGCCGACATTGGCTTAATGTAGCACCATCTTGTATATGTTACATATTACCACGCTTGTTTGTACAGTTTTAACCACTTCCCTTTTTTTTTCTGTGCTTCTAATATGTAAAGCTGCTTTGAAACAATTACCAATTGTAAAAGCACTATATAAATAAATTTGACTTGACTTGACTTGACTTCATTCAGTCCGTCTGCTGATTGTTTTGTGCAGGTGTCTTATGCAGCATAATTTCACAAAGCTAAAGTCAGAGTCAGACCATGCTGTTTTTGCGGTTAATCTTGAAATTAAACAATAATTTAAATGAAAAACAACTGATCATGCTCATGTTCATAACATCTTTGTTGGGACTGTGATAAAAATCCAGTGTTTGCCTCTAATATCACAGAGCTACACATATTTTTTGATCAAACAAATACATTTGCTTTAAAAAAAATCTGCAACCAGAAACCAGAAATGGCCAGTTTGCTTCTATTAGCCATGAAAAATCAAAATAGGTGCATCACTAATATTAATAAAAAAGAAATTAAATATTAAATTAAAGTATTAAATTAAAGTATTGTTTAAAAAATTGAATATATATATATATATATATATATATATATATATATATATATATATATATATATATATATATATAAATTTTTTTTTTTTATATGGTTAATATTAATAAAGCTATCAGTGCACTAAGGTTAAATATTAGTATAAACATATTTATACTAGGGATAGTTTTTTTTTCCCCAAACCTGTAAAATGTGGTGGTGGAGAGATGCAAAAAACTGTTGAGAAAGTGTAGGTGAGTCAGCTTTGAATATAGGCCTTCTCCAGAGATTATTGGGTAGATCATTTCATTTGATTTTCTTTATAAACATTCTAAATGTTACAAACAAACTTTGTTAACTATACACTCTATACACCTATAAAACAACCTATATTATTAACAATTATTGTTGTTATTTAATATTTTGCTATCCCTCTGATGCACATCTTTACAAATATAATTTAGGAAAGATATATCAATAGTATGTAATGTTAAAAGAAACAAATATTTTCTTAATTTGTTTATCAAGATATTGAAATTCTTTACCAACACATAGGTTATGTCTAATAAACTGCAGATATACATTTTGTAACTGTTAAAAATACAATTTAGTGGAAAACCAAATCCTGATGGGTAGAGGTCATTTTTATTTACAGGTTGTAAACGTAAAACAGAACAAGTTAATATGGTCCTTTGTGTTAAGTATTCCAAAGTATTTAGATTAAGTTACTTGAGTAATATAACGAAATGCGTCACAGATTACTTTTTAAAGTATGTATTTTGTAATCTGTAGTGAAATACATTCTAAAAGTAACATACCCAACCCTGCTGAAACGGTTTGATAATAAACACACGATTGCCTTATTCTGTGTAAGACGCCACTTCATTTCACAAAAGGACACTCAACTGTCGTTGTGAGTTTGGAGTAAAAACATGTTATTAATTGTTGTCTTTTGTTGGACAAGATGTTAATAAATGCTTCTCACGTCTGGAAAGATGCTTGACGCGTGTTGCTTTTTTTTGTTTTTTGTCACTCTCAGTGCTTTCAGATGGATTAGCATTTGGAGCCATAGTTTATTGATAAGCCGCGCATAAAAAAATTATCGCTGCTTTGCGATTTCATAATCGCACTAAGCCAAATCGTTTAAGTGCGATTTCAATGTTTTTTCTAATCGTCCGATTAATTGTGCAGCCCCAGTCTGTAGTTAGACATCAAAATTAATGAAAAGAATTTATCACAAATTTTTAGTGAATAATGATCTACATCTGAGTCTGTTCCTCACAAAAACTAAAACATGATTTTAATACTCTTGAGATTTAGTACACAAGTCACTTAGTCCTTTTTGAAGACTAACACTGAATGGTAGCATCTAATTTTGTTATTTAGAAAAGAACATGAAAGTTAGGTTTGGCACAACATAAGGCCAGGTAAGTCATGACAAATGATTATATAAATGATGAAATTTTTCAAAGAAATCTCAAAAAGTGAGAGTATCATATTAAAAGAGTTGATATACTCACCGCTGACAGTAACGCTAAATTCCCAGTAAATGTTCTCTCCGCTTCTGCTGCAGAACTTTAGCTGATAAACTCCAGTGTCGCTGGTTCTGGTGTTTTTGATGGTGAGAGATCCCGTTTGATGGTGCAGCTCCAGTCTGTTTCTGAATCTCCCATCATCACTGTATGAAGTCTTTTTTGAGTCTCCATTCATTCCAGTTGCTAGAGTTTTGGCTCCAAAGCTCCACTGTACCCTCTCTTCTCTTTCTATGTTAAAATCAGTAATTAGAATGAAACATTCTCCCATCATCACTGACATTGTCTTCGGACCGGATTCACCTGGAGAACAAACAGAGGAAGTTACTTGTACAGAGATAAAACACTGTCAGATATAGTCTACTTGATATAGTCTACATTTACTCTATTTAATGAATAATGTTATTTAAAGGCATCATGTTGTTTCCAAAAACATATTGGCTGAATTGATCCATGGACCCTAATTTGAAAACCCATGTTTTATGACATATACTATACTGCCGAAAGCATTGGGACACCCCTCCAAATCATTGAATTCAGGTGTTCCAATCACTTCCATGTCCACATTTGTGAAATTTCCTAATTTTTCAACTGTTAGTGATACCGGAAGCAATTGGGAACGTGTGTTAAACTATTCATTTGTCAGAAATGCTTAAAGCATTCTTATGTTTTGTAATTTGCGAATGATCTGTACTTTGTGCAGACCAGAATAATTGATCATCAAATTCGTTGCACATTACTGATAATTTTTTGGACATATTTACATATTTTAATTTGTTGCAAGAAGGAAACAAATATTGCTCAATTCTTTTGCAATAAAAAAATAATCAAAGTTTCCTTAAAATGAATGTGAAAGACTCACAACACATGAAAACTCTGAATTTCCTAGACAAGGTCCCTCTGCTGTTGATGATCTGTAGTTTATAAGGTCCATTTGTGATGTTTCTGATGGTCAGAGATCCAGTGTTCTTGTCCAGCTGCAGTTTGTCTATGAATCTCTCGTCAGCATCAGTGTATGTCGTCTCTTTGGTCTCTCCAGTCAGTTGAGCTATGAGATTGTCTTCATCTCCAAACATCCACAGGATCAGATCATCTCTCTCGACTTCAGTATCAGGATTTAGAGTCACATTGTTTCCCTCCTTCCCTAATATCCTCAACACTGACACAGTTGTGACAGCAGCACAAAGAACAAAAGAAACACAGAGAGAAAGTTTTCATTACACAAGCGCGTGTGCATGTCAAGTCAAGTCAAATTTATTTATATAGTGCTTTTACAATTGGTAATTGTTTCAAAGCAGCTTTACATATTAGAAGCACAGAAAAAAAGGGAAGTGGTTAAAACTGTACAAACAAGCGTGGTAATATGTAACATATACAAGATGGTGCTACATTAAGCCAATGTCGGCTGACTTCCCGGGGTGGAAAAAACCCCCTAAGAGAAAAACCCAGCGAACATTCGAGTGACAGTATCACAGGACTCTGTTTGAAATGAACACTACTGGCTTTCTTCTCACACCCCATCTCGGTTTGCTGTGTCAAAGACCATTCGGACTGGAAGAATGTCACATTTTCCAGGCTTACAGAGTTCTGCTCTAATAATAACTGAATGACGTACTCATGGTGGAATGATGTGATTATACGGTTCAGCAGGAGATTTTGAAACTTTAATCTTAGGGTGTGCTCACACTTGATGGCAGGTTTGATTCAAACTCTGGTGTTAAATGTTTGAAAAAGTGAATGCTGCCATGCGAACCAAACAAGCAGACAGAGGCCCACACTTTCAGGGGTTCTTGCTCTGCTTCCAAATTAACTCTGGTGCAAATGAAATATGAATGCAACATGGACCAAAGGCATCTAAACAAACCAAAGACAGGACTCGATGTCACAAGATGTGACCCTACAGAGTACAGACTGATCAAGCATACCTGGTTCTTTTCATCATATTTACAATGTTGCCCGTTACAATCCAGTATAGATGTCAGAATGCCAGAGAAACAAACTACAACTTTGAACACACCTTTGAGCTTCTGACGACTGTCTGAATGGAATCTGTACAGTTTGACTTGAGATACTCACCTTTGACAACAACATTGCACCTTCTGACTGTTGTCGCTTTGCTGGTGATGAGCTTCAGTGTATAGACTCCAGCGTGTTCAGTTGTGATATGTCTGATTGTCAGTGATCCAGTCTTCTCATCCAGGCCCAGTCTGTCTTTGAATTTCCCATCGGCAATGTCAAATGTAGAGATCTTTCCAATCCCTCCTTTGATTTCAGCTAGGGGAGAGCTTTCATCTCCAAAGATCCACAGTAATTGATCTTTTCTTTGCACTACAGTATTGGTCCTCAGAGTGACAGTCTCTTCCTCCTTAACTGATATTTTCTTCACTTTATATCATAGAGGCACACAGAAACAGAGAAATGAGGAGGTTATGTGACGTGAGTCAGTAAAGCTCATTGAGGCTGTGTGTGTGTGTACTAGTATTGGTAAGAACAAACTGCAAACATACATCTGCACTGATGAGCCAAAACATTATGAGCACTCACAGGTGAGTCAACTATCAGTGAACATCACCTAACAAGGCCACGTATTGAGGTCCGGGTTGATTAGGTGGTAAGCAAATAATCAGTTCTCATAATCAACATACTGGATGCAGGAGAAATGGACAGGAATAAAGATATGAACCAAAATGAGGATTGTCAGAAACGGTGTTCAGCCTTACATTGTTCAAACCGGAGTCAACACTGATGGAGAGACTCAGGAAGAAGTTACAACTTTTAGAATGAAACTGGATGTTTCTGAATGGTTAGTGGATAAATCTATGTAGTTGCTGTGGAGTTGATTCACTCATGTGACTAGCATGTGCCATCATGTTAATCTTTTGTGTTGAATTTACCCTCTTTTTTTTGAAGCAGTCCGGCGTAAAATGATGGCATGACAACAATCTACTACAACAACTCTTCCCCTTCTCTAAAGCAGCCCAACATGGCCCCGCCCCCTTTGTTGTGTGTTCTCGGGGGTGGGGTTTATGTAAATTTTCGGGTTAGTGATGTCACCACCAACATGGGAAGCAGGTCATTGTAGTCCCTACCAGCTGTTTGTTGTAGTCCTAAAACAAAGAATTCTTTAGAAGAATATATAAAAATATCTTCCTTTGCATTGAACTTTGAGCGTTGTAACTTTGCAGATGTTGTTTATGCTCAAACAGCAACATTACACACTAACTAAAGTTAAAAAAGTGAAATCATAATCAGCAACACCCCTTTAACATCCAAGAAGGGACAAACCGCAAACCGGCAACAGGATGTTGGGTGCCCAAGGCTCTTTGATGCACAAAGGCAATGATGGGTCTATCCCATCTCGTCCAAGCAAACAAAGTCTACTGTGGCACAAGTAACAAAATGTTAATGATGGTTATGGGAGGACTGTGTCACAATGCACAGTGCATCACACTCTGTTCCGTATGGGGCTGTGATCACTAATCAGAGTGTCTATGATTACCCTTGTCAAAAGCGCCAACAGTGGCCATACAAGTGTCATTACTGGACCTTACACCCCGACTTAAAGGGGCGCGTGAGCGAGCAACTGATTCTAGGGACTGCAGTCTTTAGCATCCTTGTTAGCATGCCCGCAACCCATGTCGGTGACCCGGGTTTGAGTCCCACTTGGATTGGGGTGGTTAGGACCATAAGGGGTAACACTAGTGCTGTGAACTGGAAGGGGTGAGGTTTAGGGGAGTGAGTGTAACGGAGGCCAGCCAGTAGAAAGCTGTGCATGTAAACCTTACTCCCTGACCTCAAGAGGCACATTAGTGACTGATGCTAGGGGCTGTGGTCTTTAGCGTCCTTGTTAGCGAGCCTGCCTCCCATGCTGGTGACCCTGGTTTGAGTCCCACTTGGAGTGAGGTGGTTAGGACAATGGTGCTGTGACCTGGATTGGAGTGAGATTTAGTGGAGTGAGTGTAATGGAAGCTAGCTGGTAGGCAGATTAGTGAAAGATTGCTCGGTCCAGTGAGTCCTGTTTTCTTGTAAAGAAACGTGGACGGCATTGTATGTATATGCTGTTTACCTGGGGAAGCGATGGCACCACTGCACTCAAGAGAGTGTGATGCCTGAGTCTGGCCTGTCATGTGGATGGATATTTAACACGTGACACCTAAACATTGTTGCAGACCAGGTACCACCCCTTCTTGACAATGATGTTCCAGGTGGAAGCAACCCCTTTCAGCAGGATAATCACCTTGCCACACTGCATGCATTATTCAGGAATGGTCTGAGAAACATGATGAAAAGCTCAAGGTGTTGCCCTGGCCTTCAAATTCCCCAGATCTCATCTTTTGGGATGAGCTAGATCAACAAGTTCGATCCAAGGCAGCTCTACCTTGTAACCTACAGGACATGAAGGAACAGCAGCACTTGTAGAGTCCGTCCCTTGGTGGGTATTAGCAACACGCAGTGGATCGAGAGCATAAAATGTTGCTTTTCCACTGCATGGTACAGTTCAGTACAGCCCACTTTTTGGTGCTTTTACACTGCATGCTACGACTCGCTTAAATTGTATAACCTCGGTGGGATGATCCAAGTGTGCCGTACCAATACTAAATGTGACAGTAAACACTACAAATCACTGATAGGTCAGAGAGAATTGTCTCTACCAGTGTCATTGGATTTGAGACACGAGACACCAAACCCGCTAGATTAAGGGTGCGTTCACACTTGTCATGTTTGGTTCGATGAAAACGAACCCTGGTGCGGTTGCTCGGTTAGTGCGGTTCATTTGAACATATGTGAACGCTGCCATCCGAACCCTGGTGTGCACCAAACAAGCGGACCGAGACCACTGAAAAAATGGGTCTCGGTCCGCTTCCAAACAATCTCTGGTGTGGTTCGAATGATATATGAACGCAACACGGACCAAAGACATGTAAACGATCCAAAAACAGGAAGACGAGACCCTAAAAAGGACAGAATCCTCACCCATGTTGGTTTTTCTTGTCATAGTCGCAAGTTTGCCCATCACATGCATCAGCGTCTCCTCACAGCAGATTGTTTGTGTGTGACGGATGGATTCCCGCCGCTGTTTTGACTACTTTACACATTTTATAAGCTCTTCACGAGTTCCCAGCTGGCCAAAATACCATCACATACAGGCTATGCACCGCTACGCACACACAACGAGCGCATTTACCTCAGCAAACAGCATTGTTTGGGATGTTCGGTAAGTTCTGTCTCCAAATTGGCAATATGTCATAAAATCTGACCAATCAGGTTGTGAATGTATCCCTATGCCTTAAGGTTCGGTATCTTTTGGTTCGGTGATAAAATTGACAATCTGAATGCTAATTGGACCAGGACTAAATGTTTTTTCTTCTACTTTGGTCCGGACAAAATGAACCATACAAACCGAACTACATTGGAAAAACAAACTGGAAGTAAAACGAGCCAAGCGTACCGAAACCACACAGTGGAAAAGCGCCATTAGGCAGGTGCTCATAATGTTTTGGCTCATTTGATGGATGTGTGTGCATTATTTACAGTATGAATAACTGGCCAGTGCATTTCAACGCATCATCACATAAAATTAAAGACAAATACTCACAATTTACAGCAACTTTGAATCTCTTGTTTGTGGTTCCTCTGTTGCTGCTGCTGATCTGTAGTTTATAAAGTCCAGAGTGTTCAGTTCTCACGCTGTTGATGGTCAGTGATCCAGTCCTCTTGTCCAGCTTCAGTATGTCTCTAAATCTTCCATGAGTACCTTCATACGTTTCTCTGGTCTTTCCAGTCATTTGAGCGATGAGAGTGTCTTCATATCCAAATGTCCACATGATCAGATAATCTTTCTGTACTTCAGTGTCAGGGTATAAAGTGACCGATTCTCCCTCCACCACCGATCTCACCATGACTTTATTTGTGACAGAAGCACATAGAAAGAGAGAAATACAAAGAAAATGTCATTACAGCAAGTGTGCATGCTGTTTTTATCCATGATATATAATCTTGGAGGTTATACTGTACTGTATTATGCACATATACTGTATTAACCCTGCTTAATGACATACCGTGCACAGCATAAATGAACATATACAAAAGATGTATTTTCTTTATGATCACTAATACAATTCATTAAAAGATTGCAAAACTAAAATGTATTAAACATACTCATAATAACTGAGAAAATATGTCATTAATAGCCATAAAATAAGTAAATTAGCCAATTTTGTTTAAATTAAGGATTGCAGAAATGAGTACCCCCTAGATTTTATTCAACAAATGTATAATATTCTAGCACTTAATATGCCCTCTATAACTTTGAATATACTGCTCTGACCCTTCTTGGCACAGAGCGTACAAGTTCATGACAAATTGTCACATTTGTCCTGTTTAACTCCTGGATGATGAGCTCCTTAAATGCTCTGATCTTTAATGGGGAGTGTTGCTCAACCCGTCTCTACAGAATCCCCCACATCCTCATTGTCATGTTAAAAAAATGACCAACAATGCAGGGAATGATGAAAGGGTAACGTTCTGTTTCAGGTTTGTGTATTACATCACACAGCGGGGTGTGAATTCATGACAGCATTGATTAAGCACAACTCCCTCACACCTTCAGCACTCATACATCCCTATATAAGAGCTTTACTACCACTGAACTTTACTGTGGGAACCAAGCACTTCTCGCTGTACTCCTCCTCTAGCAACACCAGAGCATTTTGGATTCTGTTAGATCCAAAATAATTTATTTGGTCTCATGAGACCAG
The DNA here is from genome assembly GCF_024489055.1 of Chanodichthys erythropterus. Taxonomy (NCBI): domain Eukaryota; kingdom Metazoa; phylum Chordata; class Actinopteri; order Cypriniformes; family Xenocyprididae; genus Chanodichthys; species Chanodichthys erythropterus. The sequence goes on from NC_090232.1 coordinate 1,182,185, forward strand.
AGTATTGATTCCCAGAATCTCTTTTTTTTGTAAATATGGGCTTTGGAAATGCATCTTACTCAGTGAGATAAACACTCACTCTTTTCAAAGCTTTTTGCTGAGTCATTCTGAGACACATTTCTCCTGCTCTGTGTCTAGGAAAAAAATCCCTCATCGCTAAATGAAACCTTAAAATGAAGGTCTGATTATTGACACAAGTCCATTGTTTTTTAATTTCTGTGTTACTTTTGCTGTATTTGCACACTTAAAAGAATGATTTGGTATTCCTCTTGGACTGTCCTCTTTTGTGCTAAGAAATAAGTCTCCTGACAGTTTTACATGCTTCTTTGGTAACTGATTAAACAGACTTGGTGAACTCATTTATGCTGTGCACTGTATTTTAGTCACACAAGTTAGAAGAACTAGGAAATGGAAACAGGATACTGTGCAGGGAGCGTGCATCCACTTCACATGAGAAGCAACCTTGACAAAACCTGATATTTTAAACTGAGTGAACTGAGACAGAGATTGACCGATGCATGACTAGATGATTGATAGAGAACAAGTAATTTCTTTACAATACTGAGTGAAGAGGCTGCAGCATTCTCCCCTAAAAGTGATTGGGCACACCAAACGGTAAGTCGTAGAGACTTGAACAAAACTGCCAAAACAACCGATGAGGGCAGAGCCACTTTTACTAAAATGGCTATAACTAAAGAATGAAATGAGACATTTGCACCAAGATTGGGACACATGTGTAGGGGCTCAATCTTTGGTCATGATAAAAAAATAATTTCGATTGGACAATAGGTGGCACTATAACTCAAAAAAAAAAAAAAAACATGAAAACAGCTGTAACTATGCAACCGTTTAGCCGACTTGAAATTTGGCATGCAGTGTCTTGGTCCAAGGGGGCATGACGGTATATGAGGACATTGGTGTATCTCAAAAAACATGGCCGCCATCGGCCAATGAATTTTGAGCACCTATCAGACAAGGTTAATGGAGGCCAATTGGGATGAAACTAGGCAGTGGGCATGTTCGACTCATGGTCCTAGAGGTCTGTAAAAATTTTGAAAGAAATCAGCCACTAGTTGGCGCTAACGAGTTTTACGCCTTTGTAATCATGTGGTGTTTCACAGATCCACACAATATGCATATCATTTGAATTAATCCTAGGTTTTTCATCCGATCGGAACAAAACCAGAACTTTACCCTTTGGGTCGCTATAACAGGGTCATTTAGAAAATGGGCGTGGCAAAATATACAAAAAAAAAAGCCTATAAAGCCTAAATGAAAACTCAGAACTTAACGAAGTGAGCACATGCAACATATGACTCTAAAGAAGCATGCCAATTTTTATGGAGATTGGCACTATAACTGTTAGAAAGCTTTATAAAACATTTTTTTAATGGTTTTGGATGAAAATGTATATAACTTTGGTGTGGTCAACTTATTTTCACATCCTTAGACTTCTGAAACCTTGCCAAATCCAACGATACCAGACTTGCCAGGTTTGGGCTCATGGTTTGTGCAACGTTGTGATTTAGTGCTTAAAAAACTTTTGCGAATATCTTCAAAACCGTTAGTCCAATTGAGACCAGCATACTAAACACAGAACCCAAGCTGGTTAACTAAGTGTTTCAACACTAATGACAAAATTTTGATAAGAAGTGGTAAAAAAATCCAATCAAAGTCTCTCATTTGTCATTTTTTATGCTCTCATATATATATATATATATATATATATATATATATATATATATATATATATATATATATATATATATATAAGTATCTATAAGTTGAAAATGAAATGCGATATTTTCACCAAAATTAACACGCATATGTATGGACACACTCCGAGGACACCCCAAAAAAGTGGTGGAGATTGGGCAATAGGTGGAACTATAACTGTCAAAAAACCTTTAAAAATGATATTTTTCCTCACTAAATTGCCTGTATTGCCTGTAAATGGTCTTTTCCATCTATGATCTAAGTGTTTACATTCTTGCTAAATAAAATATAATACCTTTTTATATGCTTAAAGGCCTTAAATGCTTGAACCCTTATAAATACTGCTTGTAGCTTTATAATACTTGAGATACTCACCTCTGACAGTCACAATGAATCTTTGGAACAAGGTTCCTCTGCTGCTGCTGATCTGTAGTTTATAGACTCCAATATGTTCAGCTGCGATGTTTGAGATGGTGAGAAATCCAGTCTTGTCCAGCTTCAGTCTGTCTCTGAATCTCCTATTAGGACCATCATATGTTGCAATCTCTCTGGTCTCACTTTTAGTTTCAGCTATTAGAGAGTCTTGAGGTTCAAACGTCCACAGGATCTGATCATCTCTCTGTATTTCAGCATCAGTCTTGAGAGTGACAGAATCTCCCTCCTTTACTGATACTCTCCTCTCTTCAACTGTCACAGCAGTGCGTAAAAATACACGATTGTAAGTGAACGAGCAAAAGGACACATCAGTAACGACGAGAAGATATAATCGATAACCATTTACAGCAATATTGTGTCTTTATATTAGTTAAACTCTTGCTATAGAAATTGAAATACTCACATGTTTTAATTGTTAGTTGTACAGAGGCTGTCTCTTCATCTGTCACAACACCACCTTCATATTCTGATAATTATAATAATAATCATTAATGTACATTAACAAGCAATTTTTATTAGTCTTGTTTAAAGTTTATGTAAACATTATAAATATTCGCTTAGGCAGTAGAGAATTTTCCACCATACTGTTAATACTCCATTTATTAAAATAAAAAAATAATTTAGTTTACCCAAAAATGAAATTTTTTATTTTTTTTTTTTGAAAATTCTTACTTGCCCTCATGCCAAAAAAAATTTTTTTGTTCTGTGAAACATTGCAAAAACCAATATGCTCATATATCGAGCAAATATATAAAACAGGAGGCAGGAGTGTGTGTGAGCGCCATGAACTGGACCCTGAAAATGAGCAGAACTAACGCTAAAGTCCCAGATATACTTCAAACGAAATCGAAGAACGACTTGATGTGACGTCATTTCGAACAAATGAAACAGATGAAAGTAACATGAGGGCAAATAATTAATAAATCTATTCAACTATTCATTTAAAGCTGGAGAAAGTGATTTCTGAGAAACACTGTTGATGTTTGAAATCAACACCAGAACAAAAACTTCCAACTTTCAATGCTCCAAAATTAGCTGTGATTCAACAACAACATAAAACAGGCAAAAATCAGTGGACACGCCTTCGACTGCTGATTAGATACAAGTGTTACGCTGCTCTGATGCAAATCCAGTTTGTTTTTCTCCTATTTACACAGTCAGGACTATGTACAAACACAATCATTTTTTAGCACTCGTACAGAAAAGGCATCTAGCAAATATTCACAAAATTGTTTGGTAGTTTGATTTCAATTTTCAACAGCATTTCTCAGAAATCACTTTACTGTACCTTTAAATATGAATACCTAATAATAAAGACAAATAAAGAAGCGATAGTCACCTCTGCCAGTAATAAACTAAAGCATTGAAGCATAAAAAACAACTGTAGTGCCATCTTCAGAGTTTCTCTATTAAAGTCTGAAAAAACAAGCATAAAGGCAAATTTTCTCAAGCTTACATTAGTTCTGTAAGCTTCAATAGCAGACGAACAAACATTACTGTGGGTTAAACATGCTCGACTCCTAAAACATAAATGCAGTTGAGTAGTATATTAATGTCATGCATCTCAATACTGGAATAATCACACACTCCATTAACTACTGCACCAAAACAATTACAAGCAGAACTTGTGGTAAAATAAAAACTACAAATACTAAATATGGAAACTCAACATTTTCTCTTGCTGCAGTAATACTCACCCGTTTCTGACCTTCGTTCAGAGACCTCGGCTTCTTGTCAGCACAGAAAAACAGGAGATCATTAGCAGATCATTTCATCATTATAAAAACAACCAATGCCAATTACCATCAATCATCTTTCATTTCTTGAATCTCTTTAATACGAAAACAATCTGTTGAAACGACTCTCGCAGAAGAGATCTGACTTTCTACAGGTTGAAAACCTTGTGCCAATTCTTCAACTGATTGATTGTAAAAAGTATTAATTAAACTCATTTGCTATAGCGGCATATATAAGCTCCGAAGCTTCATGAATCTTTTGTTTCAAATCAGTGATTCGGAGCGTCTATCAAACTGCTAAAGTCACGTGATTTTAGTAAACGAGGCTTCGTTACGTCATCACTGTTTCGAAATTCAATGGTTCACCGATAGAGGGCGATGATAACAAAGTGAGCCCATGAATCATGCAGATTCAATGAGAACTATTGAACAAGTGTCTATGGCTTTACCCTATGGTTTTGCCTGATCTCCAATCAGTTTTATACATTTGTAGATGTTTTAATTATACATTAGAATGATTAAAATTAATAATGGTAGTTATTAATCTCTTATTTGCCTGTTTAGCTTGAGCTATGGAACAAAGAAACAAGCCTTTAAAATTGACAAAAGAACACATATTATACAGACACTCTATATTTAATCTTATTAGATGATTAGTTCATTCCATTTGATTGATTTTGCTTTCAATAAAACTTTTGCAATACAGGGTATTTTTAATGCATGTTTGGCCTGAGTTTTGTTGCATTTCCACTGTTCAGACCACTAGGAGTCACCGTGGAGACAAGTACAACTTTATTTCTTATGCTGCGTCCCAATTCGCATACTATCCGTCCTAAATAGTATTCGAAAAAAGAATTAGTATGTCCCAAATCGTAGTATGTTGAAATGAGTATTCCAAAGATACCCGGATGGTCTACTTGTGCAGATCCGTGCACACTTTTAACGGCTAATATTGCCCATAACACATTGCGCTGTGGACGAGGATTCGATTAGAACTACAAATACGAATAAAAAGTGTCAAAAAACTACAAACATGACGGATATGCGAGACCGACGGTTTCCTTTACTGTCTATGGGTTAAGCAGAGCGGTTAAGATAAAGGGGCTTGAATGTTTAATAATCAGTATAACCTGACGAAAAGATATTTATGAAATGTTATCCACATTATATTTCATCTGCAACAGCATTGTGAACTTTTATAACGATGCGTTTGGTCATTTTAATTGCATTATTATGCTAAGATGAGGAGAGTTCTCTGCATGAAAGACCCATGACTGGCAGATAAACGTGCGACTACATTTCTCTCCGAAACGGTAGGAAATTAAATTTAATTGAATGTTGAGGATTTTATCTGTGACAAGATGATTGACAGGACAGTTTAAACAGTTACAGGTTGCGTAACTAAGCGACAGAACGTCCGTTAATGACGCAATTATGACGAGGAAGTATGTCCCAAAGCTTGCATACTTTTCTGCTACACACTCAAAAGTATGTACTTTTTCTTTACAAAAACAGTACATACTTTTAGGACGTAGTATAAGTAGGCGAATTGGGACGCAGCATTAGACTTTTATAATTCAAAAGATCAGTATTAAGTTTAGAACGTAATTATATTTTTAAAGCCAAATCTGGTTTATGTATTTCATTATTAATCCAAGGTACGGTTATTTTTTTTTTATTTTTTTGTTTTGTCTAGATTTTATTTGCTTTGTAAATTTTTGTTAATCCTGTAATAGCTATTGTAATGGCATTACAGCACTCCTCTACATCCTCTAGAGCCGTAATCTGTTCCCAGTTTATATTATAAAATTCCCTTTCAAATTGTAAAATTTTTGATTTTAGATTTTTTTTTTTTTTTTTTTGTCAGGTTTGCCAAAATACTGCAAACATTTTCTAGTCAATTTCCTAACAGAATCATGTTATGGTCTGAAAGTCCTGTAATAAGATTATAAATCCGTGTTATACGTCCAGGCTTATTAGTAAACGTATGATCAATAAGTCTGTCGAGTTACAATCATTTGTTGATAATTGAATTTTGTAAAGGATGCTTTTAATTTTTGTTTACAGCTTTTATCAGACCAATTAATATTAAAATCATACCATAATGTCTCTCTATAAGAGTCTAATTGTTTCAATACATGGCTCAAAAAAGACTATTATGAGATGGATTGTAGAGAACAACAATATTAAAATACATAGTAATTGATAAAACTACATTCAAGGCTAGACATTCTAAAGGGGTATTCAATGCAATTTCATTACACTTAAATTTCTCTTTGATGTATATTAATACTCCTTAATGTTCCTATCCTTTCTTAAACACTGGTACCCGGCAATATCTAACATGGTAGTTGGTATAGTACAGTGAAGCCAGGATTCTGTCAAACAAAGATAATCTAAATTCGAGTCCAAAAGAAGTGCAGAAACCAGGCTGCGTTTATTTAAATGTCCGCCAAGTATTCCCTTTGGTTTACACTTAACGTCCCGAAGCACGCGGGCATGATTCACGGTCTGAAAAAATAAATGCTGCTTCTGTTTTTGTTCGGCACAACTGTCCGAGCCATCCCAGCGCATTTGTGACACATTGTCGATTTCCCCACAAGGATTAGCTTTCCCCACGTTAACCACCGCTCCGTCTCCCGATCGAGAGCGAAAGCCCACGCCGCTACCCACAACTGTCGAGGCCTCGCGGTTACTCACGGTTACAGGCAAGATGCCGTCCCGTATTCCTCACATGTCGCTCCAACGCGCTCCACATCCCATAGCACAGTCCTGATCGCTCCTCCTGACTTCGATTCTGCATTCCGTCTTTTAATATGGAAAACACATTAACATTTAAACTTCTGTAACACACACAATAACGCTTATTTTTCTAATGTTATATGAGATGTAATACTTACCCAATAAACGTTTTGGATGACAGATTCTGTCTCGATAGTAAAAAACAGCAGCAGCAGCAGAAAACACCAACAGAACGACAACAACTATTCCTGCTACAGCACCTGGAGACAGAACTGGATCAGCCAAAGACAGACAGTCATCAGTGTGAATGAGTCTGATCTATAACAAACTCTATAAACTCTATAATCTGAAGATCGGATAAGTAGATCTTTATGTTAATGATTGTTAATTGATAACAAACATTAAAAACAGTGATGAAAATTAAAAAGTTACATTTATAACATTATTATTATCAGAAGTCTGTCACTGATTTATTTAGACAATTCACAAAAATCAGTTTTATCTAATTAAAGGTCTGTGGAATAAGTTTTGCACTCTCTGAATGTTACAGTATGACGTCACTGTACAGTTATCTGTTCATTTCATAATATGAGCTCTATAATGTGACATCATCTGAATTATTCAGTCATTAGTTTCTCACCAATGATGGTGAAAATGAACAGATTTGTAAATATTAACTCTAGTGGAATGAAACTAAACAAGATATCTAACCGTACTGTGTGTGAAATGTTCAGTTTCTGTTCTGAATATCAGTCATGTGATCACCTGCGGCTCAATCACAGCTGAGATTGATAGTGCATGAGTGTGATACTGTGAAACTACTATACTGTACGACTGTTATGAAGAACAAACTTGAAAACAACTTATTCAAATAATAAAAGTGTCCTCACCGTAGACAGTCACACTGAATGTCACAGTTAAGAGCCCTTCAGTGATGTGATCAACCTGTGCTTTATAAACTCCAGAGTCTGTGATTCTCGTGTTGTTGATGGTCAGAGATCCAGTCTGATGATCCAGCTTCAGTCTGTCTCTGAATCTCTCATCAGGATATGAGAACTCCTTGACATTTTCATAAATTACAGCAATGTCATCATCTCCAAACATCCACAGTATCTTAGTAATTTTATGTTTTTCAGTAACACCAGTGTCTAGAGTGACAGAATCTCCCTCCTTCACTGACACTCTCTTCACATCACCTCCATCATCTCCAAACACTGCAGAACAAACACAAACATCAATCAAAGATTAAACTAGTGATAGTGAACACATAATTTAACACATAATTTACTCTTGTCCAATAAACACAATCTGAACTCTTCAGCTGTAAATAAAGAACAGACAGACTTACTGAAATTAAGTAATGAGAGGAGATCTCCTGTATCTGATCTAGAATCTACACATTTACATTTATTCATTTATCAGACACTTTTATTCAAAGTTACTCGTACAGAGATGTGCTGCGATGTAATGATCCACACATGTTTCAGAAAGAACCAAAAGGGTAGACTGGAGTAGGTTTTGTGCAACTTTGCTTTTATATTTCATTTTTACCACAATCGTTGCCAGTAATTACAGACCGGGAAAGAAATTTATTCATGCGCTGAAAATAAAGTTCATCATCCTTTTTTGTGTCATCCTTGTTGTTTCTTTGAAAAAAATGTAGAAATAAAACCAACTAAATTCCCAGTAGTGATGTACAGTGGCATGAAAAAGTTTGTGAACCGCTTGCAGAATCTGTGAAAATGTGAATAATTTTAATAAAATAAGAGATCATACAAAATGCATGTTATTTTTTGTTTAGTACTGTCCTGAGTAAGATATTTTACATAAAAGATGTTTGCGTTTAGTTCACAAGACAAAAAAATAGCTGAATTTATTAAAATAACCCAGTTCATAAGTATGTGAAGCATTGATTCTCAATACTGTGTGTGGTCACCTGATGATCCACGACTGTTTTGTGTTTTGTGATGGTTGTTCATGAGTCTCTTGTTTGTTCTGAGCAGTTAAACTGAGCTCTGTTCTTCAGAAAAATCCTCCAGATCCTGCAGATTCTTCAGTTTTCAAGCATCTTTTGCATATTTGAACCCTTTCCAGCCGTGACTGAATGATTTTGAGATTCATCTTTTCACACTGAGGACAACTGAGGGACTCAAACTCAACTATTAAAAAAGTTTCAAACATTCAAAAGTTTTCACCCCTCAACTCTTAATGCAATTTATGTAAAATATCTTACTCAGGACAGTACTAAATAAAAAATAACATGCATGTTGTATGATCTCTCTTATTTTATTAAAATTATTCACATTTTCACAGATTCTGCAAGCGGTTCACATACTTTTTGTACACTAAAAAAAACAAAATAACTTTCAACAATATAGTGATTGGCGACTGCTTCATGAAGTTTACGAATCTTTTGTTTGAATCAGTGGTTCGGATCGCGTATCACGTGACTTTGGCGCTCTGAACCACTGATTCAAATCAAATGATTCATAAAGATTCAAAGCTTCATGAAGCAGTGTTTTGAAATCATCCATCACTAGATATTGTTGAAAAGTTTTGTTTTTTGGCGCACAAAAACTATTCTCATCGCTTTATTATACGTATTAAGGTTGAACCACTGCGGTCACATGTTTTAACTGTTTTAAATGTGTTTTTAGTAGTTTTCTGAACACTGCAAAAGGAAGTGTTATGCAGGCCTCATTGAGCCATCGGATTTCATCAACAATATCTCAATTTGTGTTCTGAAGATGAACAAAGGTCTTATGGGTGTGGAATGACATAAGGGTGAGTAATTAATGACATTATTTTTGGGAAATGAAACCCTTTAAACTAAAGTGAAAGTAAAATTGAAACTAAAACTAAAGGGGAATTTTCAAAACAAAGGCTATCCTAAAAAGTCAAAATGAAAACTAAAAGATCTAAAATTTTCCAGAACACTAAACTTAAAACTATCATGCACAACTAGATTACAGTTTCAGTTTTAATTTTCAATACTCTCAAATCACTTATGCAGCTATTTCTTATTTTACTGTTTCTACATATTGCACATAATCACAGTTATGAAGGAACAATAAACAAGGCTTTATTATTCCATAACAGTTTTAAAATGACTCCCACCCGGAGCGGTGCGCAGATATTATACTGCTGCCCCCTCGGTCACTTCCTGCCGCTACTGGAATCCAACCAGCAACCTCTCGAACCATTAACACATTTACTGGTTTTAGATCATTTAATAGAGCACACATTCAATATAACATCTGCAGCTGCGTTGTAAAATATGTTCTATGTATGTTTTGAGATTTCGCTGTAGAAAAAAAGACGTTAAGAGAAGTGTATGGAAGTAAAATAATGCCAAATGTTTTTGAAATAAAAAGCTTGATGAATTGCACTATTTGAAAAAAATATGCATTACATTAGCTGTACTTGCATTTAGATGCACTGTATTTTTAAGGCTTGCATTTTTATGGGCTGAAATTCAACATGGTCGTATATTTAGGCTGTGAATATTTCAATTAAAAATATTTCACACACATTTTCATTATTAAAAATTCAATAATTCATATTCACCTTTTAGATTTCACTTCCAAAATATTCATTCTGTTTAAAAATACAACCTATAAAATTCAACTAGCAATTTTCAGTCCATTTTATTTCGCTTTACAAATTCGCTTCCACAAATTCAGTGGCTCAAATTCGGCAGAAAATTCAACATTTCACATCCGGGAACTGCAGGAAGAGCAGTAGAGTGCCGATGCATCATCTCTATCTGCTGTTAGTCTTCTTCACCAGCAGGTGCCGCTAGCGGCTGTTTAGGAAGACCAAAGCAACGCTAGTAAGTCATCATTCATTCATAAAAACAGATTTACAGAAATGGAGCAAGCGGTAAGTGAATGTGTGATGATTATCAGGGCCAGTATAAATGCAGAAACGCTGATAAAGACACAAAAGCTGCATTTATGTTTAATTCAGTGTATTTACGCTTACTTTCCCAGTGTAGCTACAGCTTTCTCTCCAGTGAACAAGATAACGTTATTGCCCGATGCTGGTGTACAGATCAAACGTTAAATCTGAGATAGACATATATTTCTCTCTGTTGTTTAGTTTCCTTAACTTTATATCGCAGCGCTGTGTTGTAATACTAGGGCTTCCCTCATCCGTCATAGCTGCCATCAGGACAAAAACTCTTAACACAGCTTAATGGACTCGTACAGTGATATAAAAGACCAAACTCGCATCTCATTTGTGATGTAGGTTAGACTATATAGGCTCCAAGAAAGCAGATACTGGCATAAAGTTGATTTGACGCTGAACGTTTGATTATGATATTCGCAAATTTAGGGACCGTCTCTAAAGTTACAACATTATGTATTCACGTTTCTACCTTCAATAGCATTTAAAGAGAATGACTTAGTCACAAAACCAACTGTAAATTGTTCATCTAGGTGTCAGGTATAATGCAAACCTTTTAGATTTTTGATGTTTATTAAAATAAAAGGTAACACTTTATATTAAATAGTTGATATGAACGAACAATGAACTGCACTTCTACAGCACTTACTAATCTTTGTTAAAGTTAATTCCAGCATTTACTAATACATTATTAAAATCAAGAGTTGTATTTGTCAACTTTAGTTAATGCACAGTGAAGTAACATGAACAATGAACTGCTGTATTTTTATTAACGTTAACAAAGATTAACAAATACAACAACAAATGTGTTGCTCATGGATAGTTCACATTAGTTAATACATTATGAACCTTACTGTAAAGTGTTTCCAAATAAACTGTCAAGTAATATGTAAAGATTGCTATGTATTTCACTACTGTATTGGATCATACAAAAAAATGCCATAATTTAAAGCTCAATAGCATTTGATGAGAATGATTTACAATCACCAAAACTACCTGTGAAGTGTTCATCTATAGGTGCCAGGTCGAAGAGTGATGCACCCTTCTCTCTCTCTCTCTCTCTCTCTCTCTCTCTCTCACACACACACACACACACATATTCAAACACTCTCAACTCAAAGTACATGCACATATACTTTTTCTTTTTTTTACACATTCATCACACAATTAGTTCTACTTAGTTAATTTTATTTCTAAATTTAATTTAAAATTTGTATAAGCAGGATAATCTATGATCAGGTAAAATAAAAAATGAACAAAGTAAAAAAAAATTGTGTGATGAACGTGTAAAAAAAAAAAAAAAAAAGAAATAGTATATATGCATGTACTTTGAGTGGGGTGTGTTTGAATATGTATATGTGCATGTGTGTCTACAAGAGTTTGGTAGAAGGTAGAAACGTGAATACATAATGTCGTAACTTTAGAGACGGTCCCTAAATTTGCGAATATCATAATCAAACGTTCAGCGTCAAATCAACTTTATGCCAGTATCTGCTTTCTTGGAGCCTATATAGTCTAACCTACATCACAAATGAGGTGCGAGTTTGGTCTTTTATATCACTGTACGAGTCCATTAAGCTGTGTTAAGAGTTTATATGTCCTGATGGCAGCTATGACGGATGAGGGAAACCCTAGTATTACAACACAGCGCTGCGATACAAAGTTAAGGAAACTAAACAACAGAGAGAAATATATGTATATCTCAGATTTAACGTTTGATCTGTACACCAGCATCGGGCAATAACGTTATCTTGTTCACTGTAGAGAAAGCTGTAGCTACACAGGGAAAGTAAGCGTAAATACACTGAATTAAACATAAATGCAGCTTTTGTGTCTTTATCAGCTTTTCTGCATTTATACTGGCCCTGATAATCATCACACATTCACTTACCGCTTGCTCTAATTCTGTAAATCCGTTTTTATGAATGAATGACTTACTAGCGTTGCTTTGGTCTTCCTAAACAGCCGCTAGCGGCACCTGCTGGTGAAGAAGACTAACAGCAGATAGAGATGATGCATCGGCACTCTACTGCTCTTCCTGCAGTTCCCGGATGTGAAATGTTGAATTTTCTGTCGAATTTGAGCCACTGAATTTGTGGAAGCGAATTTGTAAAGTGAAATAAAATGGACTGAAAATTGCTAGTCGAATTTTATAGGTTGTATTTTTAAACAGAATAAATATCTTGGAAGTGAAATTTGAAATGTGAATATGAATTATTTAATTTTTGATAATGAAAATGTGTGTGAAATATTTTTAATTGAAATATTCACAGCTTAAATATACGACTGTGTTGAATTTCATCCCATAAAAATGCAAGCCTTAAAAATACAGTGCATCTAAATGCAAGTACAGCTAATGTAATGCATATTTTTTTTTCAGTTAGAGCAATTCAACAAGCTTTTTATTTCAAAAACATTTGGCATTAATTTACTTCCATAGAAGTGGGGATTAAACTCCATCACCTGACTTGAATGAACATTAGGCTAAAGCGGTTTCCTAAAACATAATGGAAGTTCACGTAATCCCACTTGATCCACGTTTACCAGATCTGGTATATATGGGGCTTGGCAACGGCTAACTGAATTTATTGAGCTTTGGCTACAGTAGTTCCAGTGAGAACAACAACCATCAATGTCACTTCTGTGGACTGTATCTTACTCTGTGAGATCAACACTCACTCTTTTTACAGCTATGCTCTGCTCCTTGTCCAGCTAAAAATAATCTCTCACCACTAAATGAAAGCCAAAAATGAAGGTCTGATTATTGCAACCCGATCTCACGGCAATTCGTACGTATTTTACGAGGTGGCTAAATCGTATGAATTCATACGACCTCACTCGTACTAATTCATACGTTTTTTGCTAAATCGTATGTATTTTACGAGTTGACAAATTCGTATGAATTTTTAAACAAAATTAACCACTTTATGATTTTTTTTTTCTCACAAAATCTGTTGCTCCATAAATGTCCAATACAAACATATATATTGTATAAAATCAGTTATATCAGTATATCAATATCAGCCTAACACCGTTAAAACATTTGATAAGCCTGTCTTGTCTTCTAATCTTGTTTATGAAACAAGCCTCTGCTTCGGAACAGTTTTGCATACCAATTGATTCAAAGCTTCGAAAGCTCTTTCTCCGAGTGAAAATGACATGCTGAAGAATCATAAACTTACCGCACATTATTAGTATAAGCAGACCGATATTGAAAGAGGTCTTCATAATGCTGCAGATCTCAGCGAAATCTGATTTCAGAGGATATAGATAACTAATAGTTTCTGAATCACTCTCACTCGATGGACAGCGACAACTGTTATCAAATCCACTAGAGACTGACTGACGAGTTTATATGAAAGCAGCAGATTTCGGTTTCCAAAGCAGACGCGCAAAGATCCGAATCCGCTGTTCTTTCCTTCCTCTGCTGAAGGCGGATCTCCACAGCTCCATCTGTTGGTCCATGATCCTCCTGTTTCAGTCAGTAAAGTTTGTTTGTGAAGTTACGAATACATTTGAATTGTTCAGTCAAGTAGGAGAAAGAAATAAAAACTTAATGAAGATTTTAAAAACAGAAAATAAAAGTAAGGACACGAATACAAAGAGAAATAATAGCGACATTGTTCTCCAACCCTGTCAAAAAAAAAGTTTGCTATGACATCATCAGATATGAGATATGAGATGGGATGAAATTAGACTCAGAAATGATTAACGAATGCATCAATGAGCTTGATTTGCAGATCCACAAATGCCGTTCAACTTACGTGTGCAAAATATTAATGTGCAGCAACTTGTACAAACTGGGACATATTTGTGAATACAAATGCTTTCTTTTGTATTAGTGTATCATAATTTGCACGTGCAAAAAAGAAGATGCGCGTTTGTGGATCCGGTGACGCGCGTGCATTCATTGACTCGTTTCTGAGTCGACTCTATTTGATTCATTTGGACTTTAAGACTTTCATTTCGCAGGTTTAGCTTTGCACGATCCACACACAGATGTCCAAGAAAGCCTGCTACCACTCGATGGCAGTGTAACCTGCTAAAACAGACAATCACATGAATGTTTCTTAGTTATAAAACGCTTATATTAAGACAGGATAACATTAATAAAACATACTTTGTACAGGCAAGCAGATTAAATCAGGTTATGAACATAACACGAGAAGTTAGGCATTTTTTTCCCATAGAAAACTATACAAATGCTTACATATGCAATGCATGTTTAATAAGGTGTCTGAGATTCAGCATCTCAACTGCGAGATTTCAAGCGTTTTCTTTATAATCTTTTACATCCTCCGTTAGAGTTGCGTTCATAGTTCATAGACTGTAGGCGTTCATATCTTTTTATCTGCACATATGCTATATTAATGTGGAGCCTAATTATAAACGCGTTGCATTCATTTTCATTATCATCTCTTTTTTTTTTTTTTTTTTTTTTTTTTTGCAAATACTACCTATGCTTTATTAATAAAGTGTGCTCAGGGTTTGGTCTTTTAATACCACTGTCTTCCTAATGCATTAAGCCACGTTAAGCGTTTTTCAGGTTAAAAGAATGTTTCAGAGGAAACACTTCATGTGAAACTGCGCGTTTGATGCTTGTCCTTCAATATCACTGTCTTAAATGCATTAATGCATTCTGGGCTCATCTGCTTGTCTGTATGCATGATCAGTAAGGTCAAGGTGAAACTATATACAAAGTTTCATTGACCTACTGTGCAATTTCACGTTAAAGGCAGGGTAGGTAAAAAATGTATAAAAAACTTTTTTTCAAAATTTGTTTAAACTTTATTTATATATCAATACATAATTAAAATGTAAGTACTCTGAAAAAGAAAGTATAAAAATCGAGTGTTTGTAGACCTCTCATGACTGTTTTAAAGACAGCTCATTATTTCCATTCACTCCTTCCAAAGCCACGCCCCCAAAACGCATGAACGCGCGACTCCGACCGCTGAGCTGGAAGACGCATTCTTTACCTGAGACGAGCGGAGAGGAAGGAGCACAGTGCATGTAGTGACATCATGTCAGAATCACATGTAATAAAAATAACTTTATAATTATGAAGATAAACAAACAAGATGTATTTTAGTACTCACTATCAAGCTAGCATATTAATATTGGTAAAGTTTAAAATATATATTTTTTGATTCGCTAACGAGCTAGTTATCTATAAGGCAAAGCTAAAAACAGGTTGCATGATACACGTTTTTCCATTACCATCATTTACACTGTGATGAAGATGAATTTCGTGTAAGATTCATAACATATACGTTGTTCTACAGATAAACAGAGTAACATACACTCAAATATCAACTCACAACTGCATTGCAGACACAAAATAATAACACACACATACAACAAAGTGTGTACGACACACACAGATACAAGATAAAGACATCAGTAAACATAGGTAGAGAATATAAAAACAAAACAAAGGCGGAAAAAAACGTGCAGGTAAACTTACAGGTGAACATGGTAAAAGAGTTAGACAGAGGGTAAATATAGTTCTAAGAAAAGTTCCTAGATGCGGAGTAACGTTAGGCCTACTATCTGTTAAACATGTATTTAGTTATCTAAAGCAAAATTTTGCACAATTCAACACTATAGCTATCACCTTGAGCTAGACCTATAGATTATTTATCGTCTCTACTATAAGTTATGTTAGCTATATTACGCAGCTATGTGTGCTAATGACACATGCTTCATGAAAAAATAAACAAAAAAATATGCATGATCAAAATACAAAAAGAAAGATTTACCTGTCCAGCAGAAATAAAGCCATCAAGGAGTCACTTTTCAGCCCCTTGAGTTCCCTCAGTTCTCGCCATCGCTGGAGAGCCACGCCGATATTAACTCGCGTTTTATTTCTTTGTTTATCCAAAGACTTTTTGTTCATTGCGTTTTCGTGTACTGTTACTGTCTTCCTTTTTTTGCCTGGTTTGCCTTCACTAACTGCATAGGCCGGTACTGTGAATTCTGCTTGCTGTTTCTCTGCCCTTGTTTTGGTATTCCTAGGATCCGTGCCTCTTGAATTCCCCAAATCAAACGTGCGCGCGCAAGTGGGCAGGTCATGTGTGTCAAAAGGGTGGTTGCCATGGTTGCGAGAGAGTGACAGTCGCCTAAGCCAATCCTGTGTTTCGTCCCGAATGGAAATAATGAGCTGTGTTTAATACAGATTAAACGGTCTAGAGTCACTCGATTTGTATACTCTTTTTATCAGAGTTCTTACATTTTAATTATGCATGGATATATGTGACCCGTCACGGAAACCGGCAGCACAACTCTCGAGCAAAATGAGAAAGAAGCATTTTTTTTCAAAATCGGTGATTTTCGTTTTTTTTGCAGAATCTGTTAGTTGAGATCATGAAGAAGCCTTTCCGTGTTTGAGATAGCAGTATGTATATTTAAAAGCGTACATTTTGAGGTTGAAATCTGCTTGTTTTTCGGAGATTCTAGCACGCAGTAGGGGCGTGTCATTGTCTGTGTGTATTTCCATACTGGGAAGCGTGGCTACTTATTATGCAGCGCTCTGGCCGGCTCTAGCTGATATCAAAATTCAATGAAGAACCGTGGCCGTTACACCGAAAATGTTTTGAAGTACTTCTTCGACAAGCCGGATGCTTATGAACAAGCGCTCACTGATTCTGAAGATGATCTGAGCGACGATGAAAGCGGCATAATAAGACATTACCTCTCTGGAGTCGGGTAACGCGCCGGCGCATTTTGCAGGATTTTTTTCACATTGCAGCAAAACTACTAAAATACTCCGTCATTTTTAGTCATAGAGACATAAGTAATATATCAATTGAAACTATAGAATGTCGTCTTTTATTTGTGTACACTCAGAGTAAAAACAAAATGTTGTGCTTTTTGTAAAATAAAGAAAACTAACATGATGCGTGATCTCTCCTCTCCCTCTGAACGAAGTCCAATCTGATAGTTCTCAGAAAATGAACTGTAACTTAGTGAATACTAATCATAAAAAAATTATACTTGTGTCTGAAAAACGTTGAAATGTCAAGTTTTAAAACGTGTAAGTCAAATCGAAAACAAACCTTCTGTGTTTATGTAATCTGTATGAAAAAAGAGCCATGTCAGAAGACTGTGATTCAGCTCATTATCCACTAATGCGGCCACGCCCACGGAGCCAGCGCTATTCAGACGCAAATTCAGAGTCAATACATGCATTCATCGTCTCAATCGTGTATTTATCGTCTTGAAAAGTGTTTTGAATAGCCATAGTTAGCGATCTCTGGCCTCTGTTAGTCCAGTTAGTTCCTGGATTGCCTATTCTTCTTTAACAGGCTTCTCATGTGAGAATTTCATTTCATGATTATTGTGACCAAAATGATCACGGTTATCACAGAATCCTGTTCAAAAAGTAAATTCACCAAGTTTCATGTGGAAAACCAGCAAATAACAAATAAAATTAGCATCAATATGTACTTTTTCTTTACATAAACATTAAAATAATAACATTAAAAATGATGGGCAGATTTTAAAGGAGTGTCTTGCAACATGTTATCTACAATGCACAAGTTCAAATAGAGTTTTGACAAAAAAAGTCACATATTTCAGCCTCTAAATCATTTTTATAAAAGTCAAAAAAGATAAATTACTGACATTTACAATGCACATTAACCTTTATTATTAAAGCTGCAGTAGGTAACTTTTGTAAAAATGTATTTTTTACATATTTGTTAAACCTGTCATTATGTCCTGAGAATATGAGACGGATAAACTGTGAAAAAATCAAGCTCCTCTGGCTCCTCCCAGTGGTCCTATTGCCATTTGCAGAAATACACCGCTCCCGGTGAGAACCAACCAATCAGAGTCAGGAGGAGTGTCTTAGCAGTGTCAATCAAGCTCGTGTGCGCGCTGATCACACTCCTGTCATGCACAGCCATAGTGCACAGCGTGTACAGGCATTCAAATTCAAGATTACCGGTGTGCAGCAGCTTTGCTTATGGTGGACAAACAATCCAGTTCCGTACGTATAATACCCCATAAAGTGCGTATCATATGCACGCGAAAAACTCATTTTGGCGTATATATTCTACGAGATTACAAACTCGTACTATTGATACGCATTTTCGTGTGATCGGGCTCTATTAAGCCATGATATGCAGTTTTAAGATTTTTTCAGGCGAGAATGTGCTGGTTTAAAGCTCAAATTTGTGGTTAATTGATAAAGATAGCGTCTTTCTGAAAATTTGATCTGACGTTGTCGGAATTTTGAGATCCAGGCGATCACCGGACGCTCATGTACCCAGCCGAGAGCAGCCTTACCTCGGCTAATCCTTCTGACGTTTGCCGCTGGCTCCGTCTTGGCTGAGGGCAACGTGACGTTTCATAAATTTATATATGGCTATTTAACTTTTGTATCATACTAAAGCGCTGATTTTGTACGCTTGACTGAATTGTTTGCTTTATGTCTTATTGTATATTTTTATACCTTTTTATAATGGCTATTATTGAACATTAAAAGTGACAAATAGTATTACATTTAATATGTTTGAAATGTAAACGAAAAGAGGCAGGGTTGTTTAATATTTCGTTTTGTTATAAATATAAGCAGACATTGTCGATAATTAATCACTCGTTGCCTGAGGCTATTAATATGTTTTTGTTTGTTTCTTTAAATAAAATTAAAAGAGGCAGAGTGGTTTAATAACAAATTTTGTTTTATTCTTGGCTAAAATATAGCTACATACAGAGATAACCGGAGAAGCCAGTTATTTGCGTACCGTTATATTATCTTACTAGCTATTTATTACTTATAGAAATAGTGCATATACGTCATGTAGTTTCATTATATATTATATAGTTTCAACTCCCTACTGCAGCTTTAATAGTATGCGGTCCATGCAGCTTTACAGGGGGTATGGCTTATCTAAATGAGATGTAAATGAGCCCTATTGTCACTCCCAGCAGGTGAGAACAGGCGAGAACTGCAACTTTAGAGGCGTTTTTCTCCCTATAGAGCTTTCTTGAGTGCCTACTTTCAAATGGCCACAACTTCTCCAAATATTATCAGATTTCCATGTGTCACACATCGCTGGAAAGCTTGTAGACTACACTTTCAGAATCTGTGAATAACTCAAAATGCCCCAGAACCGACTTTTGTCCCTACTTTCCGTGACTGGTCACATATATAGAAAGTTTAAACAAATTTGGAACAAAATGTTTTACCTACCCTGCCTTTAAGCGTTTTCTTTTCAATAGGCTCTTCTACATAGATGTAATAGAAAGGGATATTGATGCACCAAATTCAGTACACACCTTATTAATAAAACACAACAAAAAGATGAACTCAAAACGCACAATAGACCAAACTCGGCAAGCCTATAATAAAGCATACTTTGTACAGGCAAGCAGATTATGGGTACGTTTACACGACAATGTTGTACTAAAAATGGAAAGTTTTTTTCTTTGTACAGATGACAGTGTTATCACAATAAATGCATTTAACTAAATTTAGAGCCATTGATCAATTTTAGGTAATGCAAAAAGAATTCTATTAAACAAAAATCACATTGATCAGAACATCACATTTTCATATGTCCCCTCTAATACATATCAGTTGCAGGGTTGCCAGGTTTTCACAAAAAAACCTTCCCAACTGCTACTCAAAACTAGCCCAATTGCACTTCAGGGGGGTCTCACGGTAAAAATCGCGGGGGGTAAATATCATGTTATTTGGGGTTACTTCAAACTGCAGACATGAAAAACCACCCGCGGCAACAGTGTAAAAATAACTCAAATCCGCTGGAAAGACTTGGCAACATTGCACAGTTGGCACATTCTCACTTCCTTTAGAATTCCCATAAAAACAGTTCAACTTCCTGTTTGAACCTCTTTGTCACTAGCAGTGTTGCCAAGCTGTTTTCCTTCAGAATTGGGCTACTTTTACACTGTTGCCACGGGTGATTTTTCATGTCCGCGGGATGAATCATCTCAAAATAAAGTAATATTTAGCCCCTGGAATATTTTTACTGTGGGAAGCGAATTTTATTGTGGGAAAATCCCCCGTAATCTTAATTAAAAATTGCACTTTCACAATTTTAGTTATGTTTTTAACATTACATGTTAGCCAAAGATGATTTTTAACTGTTTTTAATGTTTTAAATAACTAAGCCTCTGCACTCAGTACAATGACAAATAAAGATATTAAAATAAACCAATACAGTAAAATCTTTTAATTTATTGATCAATGCAAAGATGAAAGTATAAAAATCATGTGTGGCATAAATGCTGGCCATCACAAAACGTTTTCAGTTTTTAATTGAAAACAATATCGTGTAAACAACCCCTTAATCAAGTTATGAATGCAACACGTTTTTCTCCCATAGAAAACCATTAGCCTATAAAAATGCTTAAAGGTAGAATATGTAATATTTTCTGTCCGCTAGAGGTCTATTCAAAACAAAGGCGTAGCTTGATGACGCCAAGTTTGAGTGCAGAATCTCGGGACATGTAGTCTCCACCTCAAGGACGATGCAAAAGAATAGTGATTGGACTCGGAAAGAAATCATGTTCATGGATGTGATTATTAACGTTACTGTAGAGCTGAACGAGCGATTGATCAACACGCCTCACGAGCAGCGGGACTTTTATTATGACACAGTCGCCGGAGCCGCTGCCGCTTTTCCGGTCATGAGTATGAGGAAACGCAGCTCTGTTTATCATATTAGACACATTTGAGAGTGTTGAAAATGATGTTATAACGTTACTCTGAGCGTTCGCTCGGCGGCTGCTGTGAGACACTGTTACACACTGCAGTAAGATAGATCCATTTTACAATATCAGATTAAATGCTGGATGATTGTGTTGATAAATGGCTTGTAAGTCATTTTAAAACGTATTGTATGATGGAGAAAATGCTGTATTTCTGTTACTAAAAATAAAGCTGCATCTGATTATGCTATGTTAGCTACTTCACACAATAGTGTTTTTCTCTGAGGCACGGTGAAGCATGAGACTCGCAAAAAATCAAGAAAATTAGATTTACACAATAAGACTAAACGTGTTGAGCTATATAACAGTTAGTAATCAAAACAGTTGTTCCCTTGTCTATTAAAACATGTATATTAACTCTTTTCATATAGCCTACATAGACTCGCACATGACATGCAAGAAAAAAAATTAAATCATGTGCATAATTTATAAATCGAGGGAACGAAATAGTAAATCGTGCGTATGATTTAGCCTACTATTTTTTTCCTGCTGTAATGTCCGGGGCTTATATATTTAATGTTAAAGGTGCAATATGTAAGATTTTTGCAGTAAAATATCCAAAACTGCGTCTGCGTCTCAATGTGCATACTATCCATGTGACATTACTTAATACTACCTAGGGTGGATATATGCACATTGGGATGCAGGGAGAGTGTTTTCATTCCTCTTTGTAAAAGCAGATCTCAAGCTACAGCACCATCTCTGTTGGACCATTTATATTTATCAGTCAATAAAGTTTGACAAATAAAATTTAATTGTTCAGTAAAGTAGGAGAAAAAAGTAATAACTTAATGAAGATATTAAATACAGAATATAAAATAACAAAAGACAATGTTGGTATATCAGATGATCAAAAGATATGAAGTGGGAAAAAGGGGAACTCATAATCTCAAAATAACATCAGAACAATATACTGCAGTGTGAGACTCGTTTCTAAATAAGTCCGGGTAAGAAGAAGGAGGAGCACAGAGGTTTATTTATTCACAGTGAGTATCTTCAGCTCAGTCGTATCAGGAGATATTTGATAGACTATATAATTTCTACTGAGTTTGTTTCAGAATTATTTGAAACTGTTCTTGTGTTAAAACTGCTGATGAAAATGATTCACCTGATTTTCTTCCATATGTGCCTGTGGTGTGTAGCTGGTAAGTAGTGTTTTATGATGTCTGTTAATATCATAAATAATAGTGCATTTAAATCAAACAGAGATTGTCAAATCATTATCGCAATGATTTTCTTAAAAAAATAAAAATAAATAAATAAATAAATAAATATATATATATATATCAAATTTGCTTAAAGGAATTATTTTTGTTTGTTTTCCAGGCGTATTTGATGTTGATGCAGTGACGCCAGTATCAGTGACGGAGGGAAATTCAGTCGCTCTGAACATACAGAGAGATGATGAGATCGAATGGAGGTTTGGAGATAAAAACATCCTCGTAGCTGAAATCAGACAGGACAATAAAATCACGTGTTATGATGATAGTGCTGATGGGAGATTCAAAGACAGACTGAAGATGGATCAGACTGGATCTCTGACCATCACGAACACCAGAACCACAGACTCTGGACTTTATACAGTCAGTAAAACAAGGAAAACAAAGACCCCGCTGAACACATTCGGTGTTACTGTCTATTGTGAGTATACCTGTACCTTCTGTGTGTGTGTGTAATTTTTATATATATATATATATATATATATATATATATATCTATAATATATATATATATATATATATATATATATATATATATATATATATATATATATATATATACATATCAATCAGGCATAACATTATGACACTGACAGGTGAAGTGAATAACACTGATCATCTCTTCATCACGGCTCCTGTTAGTGCGTGGATATATTAGGCAGCAAGTGAACATTTTGTTTGAACATTTGTGATTCATCAGACTAGGCCACCTTCTTCCATTGCTCCGTGGTCCAGTTCTGATGCTCACGTGTCCACCGGGAACACCCTACAAGAGCTGCAGTTTTGGAGATGCTGTGACCCAGTCGTCTAGTATCACAATTTGGTCCTTGTCATACTCGCTCAAATCCTTACGCTTGACCATTTTTCCTACTTTTTCACACATCAACTTTGAGGTAGAGGTCTACAAAGAAGACCCGAGACACGAGGACCCGGGACCCGACCTAATCTATTACTTCGGTTCCCGGGTCTGATTAACATTGTGTGTATACCCAAGCCGATTTGATTCGGAGATCACCCGGCCGTGTTGGGAGTCAGTCAGCGCTGTGCATGTTTTGTAACTTGCAAAGTATGAGCCGGGAAATAAGGTGAAAAAACACAAGTGATCATAAGAAGCAGAGCGGGCGGAGTTAATGCAAGCAAACGGTGATCATCGAGTTTTACTATTCCTATCGTGTGCAACAGTAATGCAAACAAACTTCAAATCTCAAGAACTGCTTGTAGCCTTGCACATTCGCAAAAAAATATCATAGCCTATTTCAAATCATTAACAAAATATGTACTATCACACGAACGTCGAATCTGTGACGCTTAAAGCTTGTTTCAGGTTGCTCCAGCTAACGCGCATGTCTCATACGAGCGCACATTCTTTCTCCTGTTTTTATAATAACATTATGCCGTCTTGTTATATCTAAAGGTTTGGTCAGTCTCTGCTCAGAAAGCACAGAAATGAACGCAAATAAGTAATGCTAACGTCAGCGGCCATGTCACTGAACAAGCAATCGTTATTATAGTTCAAAAGGGCAAACAGTCAAAGTTATTTTATTA
The DNA here is from genome assembly GCF_024489055.1 of Chanodichthys erythropterus. Lineage (NCBI taxonomy): Eukaryota > Metazoa > Chordata > Actinopteri > Cypriniformes > Xenocyprididae > Chanodichthys > Chanodichthys erythropterus. Next base: position 1,206,228 of record NC_090232.1, read on the forward strand.
TGTGAGTTGACTCGAGTCTCGAGATACAACGAAATAATGCAATTGTCATCTGCATTTGTCATCGTGACAGCAAGTGAACTTTTAAAGCTGGAATAATGAGTGGATTAAGCAAGAGAGGAATATGGGATGAACTTTCTTGGCAAGTGCATCACAGTCAGGTACAAGGGAGAAAGCTATAGCCTACTAATATTACGTAAGACGACACGTTTTATTTTCGCCACTTGTTTATTGACTTATTAATAGCAATTTGCTGTGGAATAGACCTAAGTGCCGGTCAGGTTCGGGTCCAGCTTAGACGGGTCCGGGTAGTACATTTATGGCATTTCTCGGTTCTGCACGGGTTCGGGTCCAACTTTCAAAATAATAGTCGGGCCGGGTCGGTTCCATGTAGCACATTTCCGGATCTCTTCGGGTTCGGGTATGAATTTTTGGGCCCGTGAAGACCTTTACTTCTGGTCAAAATGTTCACTTGCTGCCTAATATATCCACCCACTAATGAAGAGATGATCAGTGTTATTCACTTCACCTGTCAGTGCTCATAATGTTATGCCTGATCAGTATATATATTATACATGTATCCATCCATGACTGTTAAAGGGTAAGCAATCAGCAAAAGTTCGCTCTATGAATGCAACAATATGATTTTTAGAAAAGATGGGGTACAATGAAGTGACATTACTCAAGCTGATGCAAAAATTTATATTCTGTCATCATTTACTCACCCTCACATTGCTCTTGATATATCTTCTGATGAACATAAAGGAAGATATTTTGAAAATGTTTGTAACTAAACAGTTGCTGGTCCCCAGTGACATCGAAAAAATCATCATCGGGAAAAAAAGAAAGAAAATACTGTGGAAGTAATTGGGGACCAGAAACTGTTTGGCTTCATTCTTAAAAATATCTTCCCTCAGCACAAGAAAGAGATTAACAACTTTAGGTTGAGTAAATGATGACAGAATTTTCAATTTTGAATGATTGGATGATGATGATGATGATTCAGTTTTGGATCTCTTTTAAAGTGTAAAAGTACTTTCAACAAACCATCAATAACCCCAAAAGCTTGATTCTTCTTAAGCAGTAGTATGATGGTTGTGTTAAACATCACTGTAGCAATAGGCTATATGTGATACACTGCCTTAATAAAAAATTATCAACTTTAGCATTAAGTGATATTGTATTTAAATAATAAATGTTCTAGTTTCAGTAAGCACTGCTAACAGAAATTAGAAGTGAAAAGGGAACAAAATATCATTTTAAAGCAGCTAAAAACAACCCTAGAAAGAGACATGAGGATTCGAAGAGAAAAACAAGAGACTCTTAGTGCGCAGTTGGCCTATATGTTGGCTTTTGTATACTGTTACAGTTGAATACAAAGAAAAAAAGAAAATTAGACTGAAAAGTTTATAGACAAACTTTTATGTTGGCTTGGCAAAGCCAAACAAAAGTTTAATCAGGGATCTCAAGTGTCACGCATTGAGCGTGACAGTCACTAATTTCGGTCTTTTGTCACGCACTCCCGCCACACATTGTATTTCTCATGCAGAAAAACTATTTATCCTATATTTAATATGCCGCAGCGCCCAAAATGTATCTGGACACGCCGCTCTCTCTGGAACCGGGAAGGAATCAAGTGCGTCTCGAACCTGCCACTTATCAGCCAATCAAAAAAAAAGAAAGAGGCTACACAATAGCCTACAAAATATGTATATGATAAGAGTAGATCGTTTGTAACTCTAACGAGAGCAGTCTCAGTACTATGGTATGGTCTAAATCCTGACTGGAAATCCTCACAGATATTATTTCTTTCTAAAAATGAACACAGTTGTGTTGAAACTGCCTTTTCTAGTATCTTTGACAGAAAAGGTAGATTCGAGATTGGCCTGTAATTTACTAAATCTCTCGGATCTAGTTGAGGTTTTTAAATAAGAGGTTTAATAATAGCATTCTTAAAAATTGTTGGCACGTATCCTAGTGTTAAAGATGAATTAATTATATCAAGAAGTGGACCTATGACCTCTGGAAGCATTTCTTTCAGTAGTTTAGTCGGTATTGGGTCTAACATACATGTTGTTGATTTTGATGATTTGATAAGTTTAGATAATTCTTCCTCTCCTATAGCGGCGAATGATTCTAGTTTTACCTCAGGGACACTACAGTGCACTGTCTGAAGCGAAACTGTAGACGGTTGCATGTTTATAATTTTCTCTCTAATATTGTCAATCTTGCAAGTAAAGAAGTTCATAAAGTCATTACTGCTTTGCTCTTTGGAAACGTCAGCAGTTGAATCTCTGTTTCTAGTTAATTTAGCCACTGTATCAAATAAATACCTAGGATTATGTTTGTTTTCTATTAAGAGATTTGAAAAATAAGTAGATCTAGCATTTTTTATAGCCGTTTTGTACTCGAAAAACTTCGAAAAACTTCTAGTTTTGTTTTCTTCCAACTATGTTCAGCTTTTCTTACAGCTCGTTTTTAGAGCCCGAGTGTGCTCATCATACCACGGCGTTGGATTATTTTCCTTAATCTTCTTTAGACGTAAAGGAGCGACTGCATCTAATGTGCTGGAAAAGAGAGAGCCAATAGTTTCTGTTGCAGCATCGAGTTCTTCTAAGTTGTCAGGTATACTAAGGCGATGAAACTGCTCGGGGAGATTATTTATAAAGCAATCTTTAGTGGTAGACCTGATGGTTCTACAATATTTATGGCTGGGTGGTGGTTTTGTAGCCTTAGCTAATTGTATTATACACAAGACTAAATAATGATCTGATATATCATCGCTCTGCTGTAGAATTTCAACAGCATCAATATCAATTCCATGCGACAGTATTAGATCTAAGGTATGATTAAGACAATGAGTGGGTCCTGACACGTGTTGTTTAACTCCAATAGAGTTTAAAATATCTGCAAATGCCAATCCAAATGCGTCTTTATTATTATCTACATGGATATTAAAATCACCAACAACAAGGACTTTATCCGCAGCCAGTACTAACTCTGATAGAAAATCAGCAAATTCTTTGATAAAGTCAGTATGGTGCCCTGGTGGCCTGTATACAGTAGCCAGCACAAATGTCAACTTACATAATGTTACATAAAGCACCATCACTTCAAAGGAATTATATTTGAAATTCTTTTGAATGACTCTGAATATATTACTATAAATTACAGCAACACCTCCCCCTTTGCCTTTCTGTCGAGGATTGTGTCGATAGTCATAACCTTGAGAACTAGACTCATTTAAAATAATGTAATCGTCTGGTTTTAGCCAGGTTTCTGTCAAACACAGCAAGTCTAGTTTATTGTCTGTGATAATTTCATTTACAATAAGTGCTTTTGAAGAAATAGATCTAATATTCAGTAACCCAAGCTTTATCATTTGTTTATCTGATTTATCTGTGATTTTCATTTTTTGAACATCAATTAAATTTTTACCCTTAAAAGGTTTCGGAAGTTTTTTGTATTTACTAGTTCGAGGTACAGACACAGTCTCTATGTGATAATATCTAGGTGAAAGTGTTTCTATGTGCTGTGAATTATCTGAGTTCTGTGACGTGAGGCGGCTAGCAGACGGTCGGTTTAGCCAGTTTGTCTGCGTCCTGATCTGGGCCCTGGTTTGTCATGTTTCAACTCTAAGACTATTTGCCAAATTTCTAGAGAGAAGAGCAGCACCATCCCGGGAGGCATGAATACCATCTCTTTTCAACAGATCAGGTCTGCCCCAAAAGCTTTTCCAATTGTCTATGAAACCTATATTATTCTGCGCACACCACTTAGACAGCCAGCCATTGAGTGATGATAACCTGCTAACTATCTCATCACTCCGACGAACAGGAAGAGGGCCAGAACAAATTACTTTTGCTGACATTGAATTTGCGAGTTCACACACCTCTTTAATGTTAATTTTAGTGATCTCCGACTGGCGAAGTCGAACATCATTTGTGCCGACGTGGATAATGATTTTAGAATATTTACGTTTAGCATTAGCCAGCACTTTTAAATTTGCTTTGATGTCAGGTGCTCTGGCCCCCGGCAAACATGTGACTATGGTGGCTGGTGTCTCTATTTTCACGTTCCGTGTAATAGAATCGCCAATAACTAGGGCACTTTCAACAGGATTCTCAGTGGGTGCGTCACTGAGTGGGGAGAACCTGTTTGATGTTCTAATCGGAACGGAAGAGTGGTGTTTGTTCTTGCCATTATGCTGCCTCACAGTCACCCAGTTAGCCTGCTGCGTGGCTTCTACAACCGGAACCGAATGTGTAGTGTTTACTAGGCTAGTCGCATCCAAAGCAGTGTCTAAGGCCCTTTCATTCTTACTATCCTCAATTAAAGTTTGGATGCGTGTCTCTAATTCTGAGATTCTCTCTGTCAGCCTGACAATATCCCTGCATTTATCACATGTGTAAGTCTCACTGCTGACAGAAAGAGCTAAGCTGCACATGTTGCATTTAATACACATGATAATCGTCGGACATGACTGACCGTGTTTTTGATGAACGCCGTCTGAAAAACTGCAACGCACACGGGACTCGCTAGCTGGATGTCTCAGTCGCTTGCTGGTGCCTGGGGCAAGGGTGATGTGCGGGACGCTGTACCTCACGGTGGATCTGTGAATGCCGGGCAGCAAACTCTCCACAGCTTCCCGATCTGGCAAGGACAGATCAGAATAACATACATTGGATAAATCCGCCATTAGATCGACAAGGAAGGTTAGTTTAGAGGAAAAAATAGACGGTAGCTAGCTGACACTAGGTGATTACGCTGGTAGATTACTAGTAATAAATCGTTCCGTTTAGTAATACTATGCAATAGGTTAAGAAATCTAGTGAAAAACAAGAAAGTTATATTATGTGAATAAAAAAAAAAGAAGGATTTTAGGATAAACTCCACGAAGCTCCGAGCATAGGTCAGACAGCAGGCAGCAGCGTTGAGCAGCGTTGAACCGGAACCACCAAACACTCTCTCTCCAAATAGTTTTAATAATTTTATTTTGAATTACCATTGTGTATGAAATGTGTTATACAAATAAATTGCCTTGCCTTGCCTTGCCTACATTCAAAATCATCTGAAGCCATTCCATAGCTTTTTTTTTTTTTTCTTCCAAGAATTAGGCTAGAGTACTTTTTGCTGCTGAATTATATACTCACCTAGTTTACTTATTTATTTATTGGTCAGCTTATGATTATATATTTTTATTCATTTGTTATTTTTATCTATAATGAAGTGGTGTGTTTAGTGCATTCTGGATTGGTTAACAAATCAAAGAGTGACCATTATTTCCACAAATACAGATGCAGGCACTCTTGCCTGTCTCCAAAACTTGAGAGCCCTGGTTTAATAGTTGCATGAAGTGGAAGGAGAATGAAAGAAAGACATTGCTAGCATGAATTATCATGTTAATGCACACTGATAGCATGAAACATGCTCCCTCCTCCACCCCATCACCTCACTCTTGGCTGGTTTCTCTCCCACTTAAAGGGATAGTTCACCCAAAAATGAAAATTTGATGTTTATCTGCTTACCCCCAGGGCATCCAAGATGTAGATGACTTTTTTTCTTCAGTCGAACGCAAATTATGATTTTTAACTGCAACCGCTGCCGTCTGTCAGTCAAATAATAGCAGTGATTGGGAACTTGAACAATAAGAGTCGAAAAAACTTCCATAGACAAATCCAAATTAAACCCTGCTGCTCGTGACGACACATTAATGTCCTAAGACACGAAACGATCGGTTTGTGCGAGAAACCGAACAGTATTTATATAATTTTTTACCTCTAATACACCACTATGTCCAACTCCGTTCAGCTTCCGGCTAGTGAGGTCTGATCGCGCTCTGACAACGGAAGTGATGTCTCGCGCTCATTGAAGTATATGGGCGAGACATCACTTCCGTCACCAGAACGCGTTTTTTGACCTCACTAACAGGAAGCTGAACGAAGTTAGACATAGTGGTGTATTAGAGGTAAAAATTATATAAATAATGTTCGGTTTCTCGCACAAACCGGTCGTTTCGTGTCTTAGGACATTAATGTGTCGTCACGAGCCGCAGGGTTTCATTTTGATTTGTCTAAGCAAGTTTTATATACTGTTATAGTTGAAGTTCCCATCTACTGCAATTATTTGAATGACGGACGGCAGCGGTTGCAGTTAAAATCATAATTTGCGTTCGACTGAAGAAACAAAGTCACCTACATCTTGGATGCACTGGGGGTAAGCAGATAAACATCACATTTTCATTTTTGGGTGAACTATCCCTTTGAGGAGGGGAGTACTCTGGGTTTGGGCCAAATTCCGAGCTCTGAGCCCTCCCCTGGACTGCACGCCAAATACGCATAAATTACTATACAAATTACTTTATTTTGATTTCATTTACATGTAAACTCGTGAATTAGCATGTTTTGCTAGCAAGTTTTAACAGGTTGCTACCATGTTTTAACAGGTTGTTAGCATGATTTGACATTCTGCTAGCATGAATTAACATGTTTTAACAAACATTGCTAACATTAATAGCATGTTGTTAACATGTTTTATCACATTGCTAGCATTAATTAGCATGTGGCTAATGATTTAACACTACTAACAAGAATTATCATGTTTTAACATATTGTTAAGATGAAGTGTGTTGTTAACATGTTTTACCACATTGTTAGCATGTTTTTCACACATAACATGAATTTGCAGCTTGATGGGATGATTTAGCATGTTGTTAGCATGAATTAGCATGTTGCTAGCATTATTTAGCACTGCTAGCATGAATGGTCATGTTTTAACACATAGCATATTATCACATAACTAGTATGAATTGTTAGAAATATGTTGGCATGACAATTCATGCTAGCAGTGTGCTAAAACATGTTAGCAACATGCTAGCAACATTAATTAATGATATCAATGTACTAAAAAAATTCTTGCGACATGCTAATTCATGCTAACAACGTGTTAAATCATGCTATTGAGTTTCAATTCATTTTCGAAGTGTGAAAAACATGTCAGCAATGTGGTAAAAAACATGCTAGCAACACATTGTTCATGTTAATAATATGTTTAAACATAATAATTATTGTTAGAAGTGTTAAATCATGTTAGTCAAATGTTAATTTATGCTAGCAATGATGTTAAAAAGTGCTAGCAAAATGCTAACAGTGTGCTAATTAATTCTAGCAGTGTTAAAGTATGCCAGCAATGTGATAAAACATGTTAGCAATGTGTGTTAAAACATGTTTTTTTCATGTTAGCAGAATGTTAAATCATGCTAGCAATGTGCTAAAACATACTAGCAACATATTGGTTCATGGTAGCAACCTGTTAAAACATGTTAGCAAAACATGCTAATTCATGCTAGCAATATCTTTCATTCATTCTCTTTAAACTTCATGCTTATAAAACGTTTAAACTTTCATATGTTTTTGCCAAGCTCATGTCATGCTTTAATTTTCCTGTAATGTTCTTCAGATCGTCTTCCAGTTCCTGTCATCACCAGATACTCTCCACAGTGTTCTTCATCATCATCATCATCAGAAAGGTCTTCTAAATGTTCACTGTTGTGTTCAGTGTTGGATGTGAGTCATGTGACTCTCTCCTGGTACAAAGGAAGCAGTTTATTGTCCAACATCAGTGCGTCTAATCTCAGCATCAGTCTCGCTCTTCCTCTGGAGGTGGAATATCAGGATAGAAACACCTACAGATGTGTGCTGAACAATCCCATCAGCAACCAGACCAAACATCTTGACATCAGTGGACTTTGTTCCGGTAAAGCTGTGATATTAGTGATTATTAATGGAGCCAAACTCTCATTGATCGATCCGTCATTATAATAATTCTGTTTTTGCTCACTTGTTCTCTCAGAAGGCTGTTGCTGTTATGGTTTCACTGAAGCTGCGATCCGATTGGTTCTCTCTGTTGTGGTGGGCGTGGCCGGGGCGGTCATCCTGGTTTATGAATTCAAAACCAGAAACCTTCATCAGAAGAAGATCATGAAGAACGCAGCAACAAACACTCATCAACCAGATGTAGTCGCCTCTGAATGATTAGAGCCATTATATCACAAGTAAATATCATTTCTATGATTATTTCATTTTTCTTCTCATAAGGTTGATATGTCACTTCTTTAACACCCTTTGCATCTTATTACCTAATGTTAAATGTTCATAACAGTCTCTTGTGTTTTTTCATTAACATCTCTTGCTGTAATATTTGATAGTATAATTTGAACTTCATATTACTTTTATTACTTTATGACTCTTTATTTTATAATATTAAATAAACATGCTTTTAATAATCTTCAAATGCTTTGGTCTTATTCCTGACACAACACCATCATTCAGCTCTTGTTTTTTCATCTTCACTCTGTTAGTTTCCATAATTACAAGTTCAAATCTCTCCATGTTTTGTATTGTTTGCTGCATTACTAAAAGCGTAAAAAAACTATTTCAGCATTTGGTGTCATCGTGTCGCTTTCATATGAGCACCTAACAAGACTAATTCAATCATTGAGAATAACACAGGCCTGTCCCATTGGCAATAACATAGAAAATTCATTTTATAATCTATATTAGCAATCACTTTTATCCAGAAAATACTAGAAAATCTATCAGACCATTGAAAAGATAAACTACAGATGAAAATGTATGTCTTTTAAAAGGTGGCATACCTTAAATGCATCATGAGTTTTTCCTTAAACACAGTTCTGAGAAGTTACAAAATAAAACAGAGTGTGAAAGCAGAAGACAAGAAAACAAACAGCAGCACAGATGCAAAAATAAATGTGTGAATGTTAAATAGGTATTCCGTTCCACCCTGCTCTTAGTTTGATCTTTATCTCTCATCTCACTATTTTTGCATTCGGGCCGTTGAACACATGAGTTTCCTGACATATACTGACCTTCAGATGTTTGCCTTGATCAAGTTTCTCATTGTCCTTCAGCTGTTAAAATCATTGTTTGGTGTAGTCAGAGGTTTTCTGCTTCCCACAAACCATAATGAAACCATAATTAAAGCATGGTAAACACAAACTCACAATGGTTTTGCTACAAAAGACAGTTTAAATATAGTGTTATACTATAACTAAATCAACAGCATCAGCTGCATCAGTTTTTGTTAATGACTGATAACTTATTTGCAAATGCATTATAAGTTGTTGATAAGCAGTTATATCTGCATGAATAATTTTATTATACCTGCCAAATAGTGAGCCATTTTTAACTCACATGTCATAAATGCTTAATAAATGTATTTATTCACATATTTTACTCAGAACCAGATTTCCGGTTATTTCATGATGCAGCAAAAATATACTGTTATGGTGAGACTGAAGAGTGATTTATTTGTGGTTTTCTCAATAATATCTCAGACTTTACTTTACAGACTTTACTCTGTAAAACGGCCATGATGCCTATGCAGAGGAATGTATAAAAACTGATTTCATGTTTATTAAGATGAAATGATCAAACTTTATTTTGAAAAAACAAACATACGAGCACAACCATAACTTGATGAGATATTAATAATGAAAAATATGATTACTTTATTAGTTACCTGTGAACCCTAATGAAGGGTGAACCATTTATTCATGAGTTATAAATGTTATAAATAAAGACATGATTCAAGTTTCCACTTTACATTAAGGTTCATTTTCAAAAACCTTTGTTTTCTAACATTGCTTATGTCTTTTGACCCAAGACTGATTCGTGACCCCTGCAACAAAACTCATTTACAACAATACAATAAATGAATAAAAATAAATAGCCTATCACATTTATTTATTGTCAGATGTCACAGTGGGTTTGTATGGCATTTGTATTGTGAAAAGTAGTATACAAACAAAATTGAAGTGAAAATGCTTTAACATTTTAATAAAATGTTTTTTCGATAGTACAATTCAGCTTACACTTAAATGATATTTTTTAATAAATAATATTCATTCAGATGATGATATACAGTTTACCAACATACAGATGTTGGGAAACTGAACAAATCTGCATTCTCTGATAAAATCATTGTTTGGTTTAATCCCACATACCATAACGAAACTCCACAGACCGACTAAAACACCAATATGAATCTTCACCCCATGAAAAGCTTTTCAGCAAGCTCCCCCTTGTGACTGAATATGGAACATAGACTGTAAAAAAATATGGACGTAGTGTCCGTGACGTCACCCATAGAGTTCTGAACAGCAGTTTTGACGCGTAAATGAGGCCGCGGCCATCTTAGCTGCACGTGACCACACGTCACTCACGGATAACTGAAAATGGGCAAAGAGGCAGGACGTAGTTGGAGCCCATGCGACTTGTTGCTGAAACCACGCCCGCCCTAGCTATCTATCTTAGATACTATCTAAAATATTAATAAAGATACCAATATCATTAGAAAGTACTAAAGGATTACTGTCAATCTACGGTGCTTTTTTTACGATAACGTTATAGATGCTCCAACACCAGTAGGCTAATTAATTTGTGTGGGGTGTGGAAATAACACAAATCAAATGGGATTTCATACCTTTATAATGAAATAGAGATCGCGAGATGAATCCAATCCGTGGCACTTGGGTAAAATATATATATATGTACCAGATGTATATCTCTCAATTGTTCTCTCAAACTAATGAGCACGTATCCAAAGTATAATTTTTCAAAATAGTGCAGCAGTTTTAGTTATAATATCCAAGCAGTGCTGTCGGAGTTGTATATCCTCCTGGTATTGTCATTGTAGTAAATCTCAGGAACAAAACTTTTAGCCAATGCCACGACGATCCAACAACGTGTGTTCCGCATGCGAGCACAGACTGACATCTGTCTCGAGTATGCAGCAAGCCATATATTGTATAAAATAATACAGAAAAAAGCACAAATACGACTGAGATGCCAAATTCAGCGGCTGAAATGAGCTGCTGAGGTAAAATGACGGCTCACAGACAGCAGCGGCATACCTGTCACTCAAGTGACCACGCCCTTAATTATGCAGAACTTTAAGGCTTAATATAATTTAAACAGATGAGCTATAAAAAAATTCACCCCCCTCAGAGTTGTCATGAAGGGCAAAAATAGCAGTATAGACCAAAACCACAATATGAACCAGAGTGTAAACATGTTTTTTTCTGCTGTAAACTTGGCTAATTTAACATGATGGTCAATGAGATTCTGCTCACTTCTGCAGCCTGTCCCTAGCGGCCAGTCGATGAATTGCAGTTTAATTCACTTCCGTATTGGCTTCACGAGAAACAGGGGGAGGTTGCCGCTTGATATGGAAACACAACTTTTTTTCACTGTAATAATTTTAGGCATTCAAAAGCTTTGACAATACTTTTCTTATTTGAATATTTGTACATACGCTCCATGAATGTGTTGAATCTGCCGATGCAATTAAGAAAACTGTTGCTTTGGCGATAGAGACGTTTGGTTAAAGCATAGCCAATCGCCATCGAGTATTTTACTTACTTGACGGTTACAAGCCAATCACTATCGAGTATTTCACTTTAAAGGTACAATTTGTGATATTTTTTTCCGCTAGAGGTCGCTAGAAGCCTATTCAAAACAAAGGCGTAGTTTGATGACGCCAAGTTTTAGAGCGGAAACTTGGGACATGTGGTCTCCATCTCAACGGACGGTGCAAAAGAATAGGGATTGGAGTCTGGAAGAACTCATGTTCGTGGATGCGATTATTAACGTTACTGTAGTGTGAAGCAGAGCAGGACCGAGTGTTGCGGGAGCTGAACGAGGAGCTGGAGCGATTGATCAACACACGCCTCACGAGCAGCGGGACTTTTATTATGACACAGTCGCCGGCGCCGCTTCCGCTTTTCCGGTCATGAGTTTACGGGAGCTGTCCTTGTCGACAGAACCAGCGGCAGATGGTAAACAGTAATTATGTTCCATAAATAAGTAACACAATCCACCATAAAACGTGCAAGAAGTAAATAAGGAACTGCTTGAAGCAAGCTAGTGGTTTGCTGGACGCTAGACACTACTTCCGCATTTGTCCACGGCACTGTTGTCATGTGGTTTCTACGTCAGTAAAGGCGGTAACAAAGGTAACTGACATCATTGACAGGCGACTGCACTGCCCCGTGTCACTGTTTAGAATGGGAATTTTCTCATGATTTACAAGTAGTTGAAAACATTAGAGATACTGTTTGTAATCAGCTGGACAAAATATATAACACTAGCCTAGTGGTTTTTGGATATTTTACTGCAAAAATTTTACATATTGTACCTTTAAATCACCGTAGAGACCAAATTTTGGTCCGTGGATTTAACAACTACCTAATTAAGTGTAGATAATGAATATTACATATTTTAAATCTATTTCAGAACAGCAGCTGAATTACAAATGAAGGAAGGCGGATAATTTGTAATAATGCAGCAGTAATCTTGATTAAAACGCGCTTTTGACACGGATTTCTTCAGGTGAGTGAAATTCTTCATTGCTCTATTTTTCACACATATGGTGGAATAACCGGACCATTGTTTTGAACTGAACTAAGAATATTTTATTTAATTTTTACTGAGTATTTCTGGAACAAATTCAGTCAGGTGTAATTAGTAGTTCGAATGCTGCTTTATCTGGTCAGATTCAGTCTGCTCTTCAGATTTGATTTTGTTAGAGCATACACAGTATGAATCAACTGATTTGACACATCTTAATGATATTAAAATTAAATATGTATATTTAATTAGTTTGTAAAACAGACCTTTATCACTTAACAAGCTAATCCGTTTTTGTCCACTAGCATGCAGTAAAGATCAAATAAAAAGATCATATATATATATATATATATATATATATATATATATATATATGAACATTTATTTAAACAACATGCAAATGAGAATAATACTAACTGTAGTGAATAATCCAAGACATAACACAATGTCTCATGCAACATTTCAAGTACAAGAGCTTGTTGAGTGCAAACAAGATTTTCTTTACATCTTTTTTTACTGTTAATGTTATAAGGCAGATTTATCACGCACGAATCAGCATGAATACGAAGATCAAAGATCTTTATTTACTAACTCTCATCATGTAATTTTACTGAGTGGACAAAACTATTCTTCAGAATAACTTTTTTGTTTCACAGAAGGAGGAAAGTCAGGTAAAAAAAAGTGAATTAGGACACAGTAAAAATCTTTTTATATAAAAAAACATGCATTGTTTGAAAAATACTGTTGTGGTTCATATATCTAAAACACATGTATGCTATTTTTGACACTCACTGTCCATAATCACAGAAATCAAAGCTGTGATGGTGTAACAGAGTATGAAGTGTAACATTATTAACACATTTTTCTTTAAACAAGCAAGTTCTTTCTCACAGATTCTTTTCTCACGTTCATTGGATGGATTCTAGAGGCTTATTAAAGACTGAACCATGTTGTCGATGATGTCAGATTGATTGACACTGGTGGGCGTGTCTTATCACATCAAACTGAACTCGCTGACGGCTGCATATTCTCTCCAGCATGAACCTCTCCATTCATATTTATACTTGCTGATTTATTTGTTTGGTTTCCTGTAGAATCTGAAATACAAAGAATATAAGAGACGTTAAAAAGGAGGAGGATCTTGAGATCAAGTCTGTAGTCAGATGTAACATGGTTAGTTGTTCAGGGAAGGAGGCGGGAACCGGCGAACGTTCAACACATATAAAATAAACACTAAACGAAAGTAAAAACGGTAGCCCCTCATGGACACCTGCAGCACACACATGAACAAAACAATGTAAATAGTCCAGGCCTGCTTCTCTCTTGTCCTTCACTGTCATCGCTCCTCCTTTTATGCTCCCGGAGCTCCTCCGTGAGGAACACGAGACCGGTGTGGTGCGCAGGTGATGCTCATTAAAAGGATAGTTCACCAAAAAATGAAAATTTTGTCATTATTTACTCACCCTCAAGTTGTTCCAAACCTTTATGGAAATTTTTTACATTTTCAGATTCCAGTTCGGCCTAACGACTCCGGTTACAATTCTGGGTCCATTAAAATTATTAAACAACCAATAAAAAATGCACAGTACTCAACTCAAACAGTCCTTTTTGTGTTTATTTTACTTTTAAAATGAGTTTAACAGACTGCTAATCTCAACAAATTCAGTAACACTTTACAAAAAGGTTAGTTAACATTGTTTCTGAAAGAATGATTCAGTGATAGATACATTTTTAACTGTAATTTTTTGCCACCTAGTGGCGTAACAATGCAATCGAATCAGTCATTATTTGAAGCACCCAGTTACTTTCAAAAGGTGATTTATTCTATTCCGGTAACGTAGACATTAGCGTTTATATCTGAATAATAAACTTGTGTATACTTATGTGATAATTGGAACATTTGTAACAGAAATAATGATACTGTGTGTTTGAAAAGATTGTTTGTGAAGCTGTTTATATCTAAACATGACAACTGCTCTCTCTAGATCAGCGGCAGCGTGAACTCAGATTTGAATGTCAAAGGTTTAAACACAGGCGAATCGTTGTCATTTAGGAAATAGATCATGTGGGTGATGAAATAGAGAACGCAATATTTTAAAGATTAATCATGGATCTCTCTCTCTGCATTGATATCTGACATATATGAGTAGCGCGAGGGCTTTTCAGTGCATTCATTTCTATAATATTCATGAGGTGAGATGTCTCTATTAAAAGTTACGCTCCTTTTCACTCACCCTTAAGCATCCGGTGTATATGACTGTCCTCTTTCAGACAAGCACAATTTGAGTTAAAAATATCCTGGCTCTTCCAAGCTTTATAATGGGAGTGAATGAGGGGTGAGATTTTGAAGCCCAAAAAAAGTGCATCCATCCATCATAAAAATAATCCAGGAGTTATCAGTCCATCTACATGCTATCTTTCAATCTACATGTCAGAATCTTTGTTAAACTTCAGATTCAGTCATTTAGATCAGTTTAATGATGTACAGACAGTAAGTCTCTCCTAAAGACCCCGCTGGAGCGCCAACTAGTGACCGAACATGGAAAAACAACAAAGAAACGATTAGTCATTTTCATAAAAAAATAATAATTATATACTTTTTAACCACAAATGCTCGTCTTGCACTGCTCTGTGATGCTCCACGCATGACGTAATCATGTTGGAAAGGTCACGCGTGACGTAGACTCTTATTCCTCGTCTGGGATCATGTAGAGCTCTTTGAAGCTGCACTGAAACTGACATTTGGACCTTCAACCCGTTGAACCCCAGTGAAGTCCACTATATGGAGAAAAATCCTGGAATGTTTTCCTCAAAAACCTTCATTTCTTTTCCACTGAAGAAAGAAAGACATAAACATCTTGGATGACATGGAGGTGAGTGAATCATCAGGACATTTTAATAATGAAGTGATTACTCTGTTTATTATTTATTCAATATTTCCATAATCAGTCAAAATATTTTCCTAAATAAGTTATGTAATGACAGCTCAATACTGTTTATCAGTTAGATTCTTATTTAATCTGATCAGCGCTGGAAGACTCTGTGAAAACCTCTGTAAGTGTACTATAAATGAGTTTATTATGTTCCAGCAGATTAATTTCCTAACTAATTTATGACTTTTAGTATGATTTCTGGGGCCTGCAGCAGCAACGTGACTCTCATAATGCAGATGATGCTTTAGCGCCCCCTGTGACTGAATATGGAAACTCTTCAGGATAAGAAAAAAGGTTTGGAAGATGGATTCATGATGTTATTGCTCATTATATAAATTCTGAATAAAAAATTTAAATGCAACTAATGTTTGACCTCGTCTGACACAGTCTGGTGTTCTTCTTACAACCACTAGATGGACCTTGATATCTCTAAATGGAGAGACATCTGAATAACTATGGTGCACATCATTAATAGAATATAGTATGATTTCACATGACCTTCTTATGATAGTCTGTGGACAATCTGTATCATGAAAACACATTTAGTTTTTTTTTTTAGACCTTTATTCTTTTTTCTTCAAAATTCATAATATAAAATAGAAATAGAAAAGTAGCAATAGTCCTCAGATCTATTGTTGATGTCATACTTTTTTTACATGATCACAGAATGTTATTTACAGCAGCAGTGTATAAATACAAGATATTTTTCATCTCTCTGATGCTATCGTTCATAAATGCGTTTGTCGTCACGATCTGTTTTTGCTCCTTCCTCTTCCTCCTCGTTTCCCTCTTCCTCTTGTTTTCCCATCGAACACAGAACGAGCTGTAACCATAGCAACGCCCCTCCCATTTTCAGAATCATCCTCTGAGCTGGAGCTGCTTGACTCCGCCCTCGATGACATCAGCATCCTGTGCTGTGTAGCTCCGCCCACCTCTCCGCCCCTGGTCTCGTCCTGTATGTCTGCGTGAACCGCTGACCCTATGAATCCTCCTGCTGACGGTCCCGCAGCGGCTGACGGCGAGGCCTCGGTCCTGCCCTGTTTAGACGGAGAGGCCTCTTCCTCCTCTCTCTCTTTCCTAAGACAACAAATATAATAGACAACAATTATTACAACTGACAAAATATACAGTAACACTCAGACGTTTGGTAAGATTTTGTTTTTGAAAAGTCTCTTCTGCATTTATTTAATCAAAACACTAAACTGTGATTAATATTTCAATATTTTTTACTGTGCTTTTTGATCAAATAAATGCAGCCTCTTCTGCTCTTTTAAAAAATCTTAATTAATTAATCATAAACATAATTTTTGATCCTTTATGTTACATGTTTTTATTTTAAGTTTTAGTTATTTTGTCATTTTATAAGTTTTTTATATAGCTTTAATTTCAATATTTTTACTGTATCTTAATATCTGTATTTTAATAATTTTAAATGTATTTTAATAATATTTTAAATATTTTTAGGATAGCTTTAATTTCAATATTTTTACTGTATTTTAATAATATTTCAACATTGTCACTGTATTTTTGATCAAATAAATACAGCCTTGGTGAGAAGAGACTTCTTTTAAAAACATTTTTAAAAAAATCATAATTAATTAATTATAATTTATGAGCTTAATGTTTATATTTTATTTAAGTTTTAGTAATGATGTTTTATTAGTTTTTTTCTGTAGTAGCAAAGTTATATTTAACCCCGTTTAGAAGCCTTTTTCTCTAATTACACAACGAAAAACTGCATTAATAGAATGAGTTTTTACAATTAATAAGCTGTTTTAATCTATTATAACATCCCCTGAAACTATTTATTTAAGTTAGTGAGCAATATCAGCTAGCATGCTTTAATAAACAAGTTGATTTGATTCAGATGTACTGATAATATAAAATCTTATACTTTAAACGGCTTACCTTTTAAAAAAGTGCATCACAAACTGTTCTGCACTGCTGCTACTTTCGGGCACTATTGGCTCCACGAGCCAAACCCTTCCGCAACTCTCTTTACATGGCTCTGCACGTGACACTTCCTCCAATGGTAAGAGATACAGACCTCTCATCTCTCTGGTGAAATCCCATTGGCCTGAAATCCCAATCCGCATATGTATGTGTATTTTAAACACATGTTCTGATTGGCTGTGCTTTGTGGCTTCAGAACGAAATTTGATTCGTTAGGTAAGACCAGGTGAAGGGTGTAACGCTAAGATTTAGGTTTTCTAATAATTAATGACGCAAGATTATTTGTTTTCGACAAAAACTTACCAGCTCTATGGGTTGTCAACAAGGCACCGATCTGCTGTTAACCAGATCTCAGTCAGAAGAATTAATAGTTATTTAAAAGTAGAAAAGGTGCGTCTTCTCAAACCTGCAGCGCACTCGTACTTTCATTATCCACAGGAAGAGACACACGGTAACTTTTCTTCCATCAGTGTACAGTAAGTAATGCAACGATGGTACTTAAGACGCAGGGATATGTCTCTAGTTACCCAAATGTTTAGCCAAGAAATTAATTTACTTTTTTTCACCTGTTTCAGCTAGGAGCAAGGGAAAAAAACTCGTCGATCCTAATTTTTGTTGATGAATGTAGGTAACAGATCTAGCCATGCAAAAAACACTTATCAGGAAAAGCCATCACAAATAAATTTGTGTGAGGCTAGACTAACACCAAACCCAACTCAACCCCTAAGGGCAGGAGTCAGGATATCCTGATAAGGTAGGCCAAACCTTTACTGAAATTTTATAGTTGTATTGTTGTTATTTTATAGTTGTATAGTTGTATTTATTTAGTTTTAGTTGAAATGTTGATTTTGATTTTATTGATTCTGTTTACCTATTCATTTTGTTCACTCACTTATTCATTTGTTCATTCTATTACCTTTCTGGTTTTAAAACCACAATGACTAGATATTAGAAGAAGCCAGGTCAACACTTTTTTATCAGTGGATGGATGGAATGGTCAGTAATTGTGGGATTACTTGTAATGTTTCTCTTGTAAATCAATTTGGATAAAGACATTTAAACGACTACATGTAAAAGTGTGGATGAAATCCCCTTTGTAATGTGATTTCATAAATTCATATTGTTTCTTGCTCTGTTTCACCACATGCACAAAACTGTCTGTTTTACATAACTGAAATTAATCATCTTATGTTCACAGTTTGAGTTTTTTTCTGTCATGAGAAACCTCTTTAGTTTGACAGCTTGAGAGAAGACTGCGGAGTTGGGACTGTGCAGGCTCTTAATGGTTTAAGGCATCTATTGGAATATCTAAAGGAAAACATGGTCAGTTTTTTTCTAATATCAATCCTTAAACAGAACATATTTAACACTGGAGGACAACAACTGATAATTGGCCCATAATTAACATAGTTCCAGATCATCTTAGTTTCCAATCTGCACTTATACGTGTAGTCCTTAGTGGACAAATGCATAAATAAAAAATAAATACTGATGACCTTTAAAAGGCAAAACATGGTGCTTTTAAGATTATTTGCAGTAGTTTGGATCTGCTTAGCCAACCTTCCACAAAATTTGCCAAATGGGTTTAAGTAAAAATAGACCTATATTATTAATAGAAAAAAACTTCATTCATACTATCAATAATAATAGTATAAACTAAGTATGCTTTATTTTGCACTTTTTATTGTAGAATTTCACTGAAATTTGGTAATCAAATAATTTTGGGCGGATTCAATATAAACCCTGTTTTGTCTTTATATTTTTATGTACCACAAAATTCAGAGATCATAATCATAAAGAAACCAAATATCTTGAAACTAGGTATGCTAATAGATAGAAATGATTAATATCAGGATTTTGTGTAGTTAACTGCAGATATTCTCAAATGTTCAGTTTTGTTGCTGCAGGATACTCAACATTAGTACCATGGATAGCATGTTTTGCCCCTAAGACATTTTTCTGACTTTAGTCAGTTTTATTGATGATTATATTCTATTTTACAAAGACTGAAAATTTCTATTGTTATTGTCATCTCATCAGTTTGACTAATAAATTATTTTCCCAGGCCTTCTCAATGGCCTTTAAGGTTGAGGATTGCGATGAAGGGAAAGAGGAAGCCAAAGAAAAGGACTTTCAATTTAAATGTGCTGAAGAGTGGAAGATTGGTGAAAAGAGTGGTTATGAGCCTATGGCATACGAGGAGGACAGAGAATCAATTGATAAAAAGTGAGGATGACACATTCAGGACTAAAAATATAATTTGTTGAACTTTTTTTAAGAGACATTTCACCTAACAATTGTGTAAAAGTGCCTTACAGTATCTGAAGCAGCACCATTTTAAGATGGCAAACTTTAATGCCTGTTTTACACATGCGTTCAAAAGCACGATGTAAGCGGAGTTGCAATGTAATTGCAACAACATTGTGTCTCACATTGAGGTTTCTAACTGATATATTCGCTCTATTAATTTTTAATCTGAGTTAAATATGCCATTTTGTTTTTATTATTAGAGTGAATTTTGCTGTCGTTACCTTGCAAGATACAGACGAAGTAATGGTAGTAGCATCAGAATGGTTGAGCACAGACAAGAAACGATGTTACTGGCCACCATTCAAATCAACAGAGAAGTACTTGGAAGCCGTTAAGAGCAATCTTGAGCCTTCAACTGGAGGGAAACCATGGGACATATTAAATGTGATCTTTCATGCAGAATATGGTAACACTGTCTGTATTAAAATTATTTTCTTTTCATGTTATGCACACGGTGGCCAGAGGTTTGTGGTTCCATCTTCTAATTAAAATTTTGACTATTATAATAGTTCCAGTGGAAACAAAATTTCTTGACAAACAAATGCTACACCACACAAAGACATCATGGAGAGTGGCAGTGTACCTGTAGTGAGGTCCATACAAAAATGCTTTATTCAGTCTTGTGTGAAGGAATTTGACACAAAGCCCAGACCAAAACGTAATTAAAGGGGATGTACACAAACATTTGGCCATATTGTGTATTAATAAGTGGTACAAAGTCTGAATTATAGACAGGTGCTATTCATGAAGACCATACATGTGAATGTTTGTTAGCTTGATAATAAATAGTGTTTATATCCGTATATACAAGCATGTAATATTTTACAGTTTCTTAACCTACTAAAATGTTGTAATAATATCTTATGACAGAGACTTATGAGGAGGCAGTAAATAACCAAGTGGAGCAAAGAGCCCTGAGAAATGGGTGAGTAACTGTTCAGATGATGCTCTTAACACAAAAAGCTCAATAGCTATAATATGACAGTCATTCTCCTGGAAATATAGATTTGTAAGCAACGTGTTAGGTTTAGAGTTTATTTATGTGTTCATATTTATCCTTTTGTTAGCGATATAATTTACTGTACAATTTCAGAGATGAGGAATTATACAGAATCTTAGATTTGAACCAGCCTGGAATCCCATATAGTTTCATACTAATATATCAATAATGAAACAAATCAATATCGACATTTGACTTACTTCTTTCTTAGTTTTATATGCTCTTATAATTATGGTGATGCCAATCAAGAGTTGCTGGAACTTAAAATATACTATCTTGTTTTACTAGGCTGATCTTGTATAAAGTTGTTACCTTGCAAAACTCAAATGAGCTGACAGTGATACCAGCAACATGGTTGAATGAAGAAAAGACACAATGTTATTGGCCTCCATTTAAGTCACCAGAGAAGTGCACAGAAGCTGTAAAGAACAGGCTTGAGCCTCCTGTAACAGTTGAAAAACCGTGGGAGATGTTAAACATTCAAGTCCACATGGAATGCGGTAATAATCTCTCTTTTAAAAATGCTGTTTAATTCTTGCATGTTATATCAGTCATGCCACTGATAAATATGATATATATCTCGTATTTATCAGTGGCATGAAGTCCAAACTGTTTTAAGTCTATTACACTATAAAGTAAATTCATGTAACAATATAAATCCATCATACTTGGAAAAAGACACGTTGAGATAAGAATGCTTTACATTAATTGGCTTGCTTTTTTTTAAATTTTTTTTTTTTAATTTTATTAATTCATCCAAATTTAATAAATCCAAATTTATAACTTGCTGTTGTTGTTAACTATTGTTTTGCTGATGTGTTTAACCAATATTTTAATTATATTTCATATTTTCAATATTTTATTGTAGTCACGTATAAACAGGCTATGGAAAAGCAAAAATCATTAAAGGAACAGAGAAAAAGGTACGCAATAAAGAGAGCTATGTCATGCCTTTAAAAAAAGAATACTTTAATACATTTGACTTAAAATTACTTTTGTTTCGTATTATGTTGTTTTGATTTCAGTTGATTCGTTTATTATGCTTTTTCAGGTTTTCTTTAAAATCTCCACCGTTTCCTGTACCAGTATCTGCTCTTCCTCAAATATCCCCCCATGGTGAGCCAAATACTTTTGTAACAATCAGTTAAATGTCTTTCTTTACGTTAAGGGAAAATATGAAGCATTTGAAATAAAGCAGATGTATTGTTTGACATAGTAGTTTGTAAGATCTAGTATGTTTTGTCACCAGATCAATCTATACCACTATATGGGGTCAGAGGAATGCTGAATAGGCATGAGATAGGAATGCCTATCCCAACATCTTGGTCCAAAAGCAGGAAAACATCCTTGTCAGGTAACCAGTTCCTCACTGGGCTCGCACACATAAATAGACACACACTCACACTCTCAGTCACTCCTACGGGTTATTCAAATTCTGTCCCGCTATGTTTGTGGCAATTTAAGATGCCTTGTCAAGTTGAAACTTTTAAAAATGTGTATTGATACCCCAGCAATGTGTGTTGTGCTCTGTTTGTTTTTGGAATGCATTTTATTTAAATACACATAAAATGTGTCCAAACTGAGATAGGTGAATCCCTAATTATACATAGCTTACTTAAGACTGATAAGTTACCTAGCTATTAATGCAACCAAAGCCTGAATAGTTTCAAAAATACCTAATTTCTCTCATCTTCGAGAACTGTTGTGACAAAATTCAGATAATCACACTCTGGCAATAAACATAACATTTCTCAAGAGCAATTTTTGAAGGGAACACAAATAATACAGCTAAAATTTTACTTATAAGGATATATGTAACGTTACACAGAAGAAAACCTTACATTATTAGTGTAGCATGGAGACTGTGCTCATTGTTTCTCTTTGGTTCAATGAAAAAACTGACTAAATTGACCAAAATATTCTTCTTCAAAATAATTTATTTATTGCAATATATTTGAAGTTGTTTACAACCAAGTCACCAAAATACGATGAATACACATTGAGCAAAACCCAACACACAACAGTAAATCTATTAGCCTTATTACAGTTCACATATTCTTATCACAATGTTAGTTGTTGTTGGTGTGGGTGACTTAGTACACAACTAGCTAGGTAATTTATCATCGCTAACATAGCGGTTAACTAAATCCAATGTTTTTGAATAAAATGGCCTTGACAGCCTACTTACTGGAGCTCCTCTTAACTACTTTCTGAAGAACTGTTTCTCTACTGCCAGCGCCGCCGCGCTTGTACACCAAGTGATTTACACCCCTGAATATGAAAGATTTCAAACATAAAATGATGCCATTGTATTTTATTTTGAATTTCTAATTGGTAAAACACAATTTTATCCCTAAACTAACTAAAAAATAGACATTTATAACTTTTCTATAAAACCTATTTAGTTTGAATTCATTTTCAATAACTATTATTTTATGTTTTGGTATTTTAAACGCCCAAAATGTCAGGCGGTGCAACCGTCCACACAAATGAACATACTTAGAAAACCATTTACGTTGTGTTAACTATGCAGCTTCTGTAATAAAATAAATAAATAAATCTAAGCTAAAAATGTGATATTGTATATGAAACAATATTGAAGCAAAATGTTTTACAGTCATCCCAGGTATCCCCTGAATAAAGTTGAATAAAGAATCCTTTCAGTGTAACTGGATAAAATATTTTAATAATAAATGTAGGCTAAATAATGTTCCATTTCTGATGTAAAAAGCCAATGGAATTGGCGTGCGATATTTGCATAATGCGCACCGCCTCCGACAGGTGTATATAAATAGGAAGCAGATGCAATCGCACTCTGTTTTTCGCTGAGGAGACAACTGGTGTCCGCACAACAGCGAGGGTACAGAAACTGTGGCGACGGGACGTATGTCTCCGTTCCCTCCTTCAGGGAACAAGGGTTACATATGTAACCGAGACGTTCCCTTTCAGTCGGTCACGTTCGACGTACGTTAGTAGTGACCGACGAATTGGGATCCCATATAAAGCGCCACAGTTACGAAACCCCTTCCAGTGTCCAGCGCAAGCTCTAGCCATTTGTCGCACCAATTGGGACGGTGAAGGGGACGAGCTAACGCCGAGAGAGTCTACTGCTGTTCCGACATACCCACTAAGTAAACTAGACTACACTGGGAAAGCGAACCCGTAGGGGACGCTGCGGAGGCCACTGCCTACCCAATGGGGGAGGAGTTTACGTGGAGAATACACATATGGACTGGCCCGTGGGGCAGTACGCATATGGTATCCCTGGGATGGCTCCACCTGTGTAGGGGCAGACACATCTGACAGGTGACAGCAGAGCTGGCTCTGCTAAGGGAAAGACACGGACTCACCGTAGGGAGTTTTAGACCGTGGACAATTACACATATGGGACCGCTCACGTAGAGGAGTCACAGCATATGGAACCCAGCCAATAGACAACGTCAGTGACGGATGTTGGCCTGGCATCAGACACTCCGCAATGTCCGAGCCGAAGGGGGAGGCGGAGGAACTCGACAGGGTTCACCAAGCGGGGAACACGACTGGAGTCAAAGATGCACGTATCCGGCCCAGGGGGCGGGAATGGCATTGCAAGCCGACACTTAGAGCGGGTTCAACGCGTCTACCGGCTAGTGGAAGCGGGAAGATACCGGCTCTACACGTAGGCTATAGAATCTAGCGAACGTGTTAGGTGTCGCCCAGCCCGCAGCTCTACAGATATCTGTCAGCGAGGCGCCGTGAGCCAGCGCCCAGGAAAAGGCCACTCCTCTGGTGGAGTGGGCTCTCAACCCAAGCGGGCAAGGCACGCCCTGGGATTCGTATACCAGGGCGATGGCATCCACTATCCAGTGGGCCATCCTCTGCTTGGAGACAGCCTTTCCCTTCTGCTGGCCTCCGTAACAGACAAAGAGCTGATCTGAGGTCCTGAAGCTTCGCGTTTGGGACAGAGCGCGTTTGGGACAGAGCAAAGCTAGGGCTGGGTCTGCCTCCTCCGAAGGCAGCGCTTGCAGGTTCACTGCCTGATCTCTGAAGGGAGTGGTAGGAACCTTGGGCACATATCCGGGCCGGGGTCTCAGGATGACGTGAGAGTCACCGGGCCCGAATTCTAGGCACGATTCGTCGACCGAAAATGCATGCAGATCCCCTACCCTCTTAAGCGAAGCCAATGCATCCAGGAGGACGGTCTTGAGAGACAGTGCTTTTAACTCGACTGATTGCAAAAGTTCGAAGGGATGACCCCAGAGAGATGTAAGAACCAGGGTCAGATCCCAAGAGGGTATGGAGGAAGGGCGAGGAGGATTTAGTCTCCTCGCCCCCCTCAGGAATCTGACGATCGTGTTTCCCCAGGGACTTGCCATCAACTGCATGGTGATGTGCGGCGATAGCGGCAACATACACCTTGAGGGTGGAGGGAGACAGCCTTCGCTCCAAGCCCTCTTGCAGGAAGGAAAGCACAGATCTGACCGAGCATGATCGGGGTCCTCTCGGTGAGAGGAGCACCATTCAACGAACAGGTTCCACTTCAACGCATAGAGGCTCCTCGTGGAAGGAGCTCTAGCGGAAGTGATGGTGTCTACGACCGCTGGCAGGAGATCACTCAGAACCTCCGCATCCCGTCCAGGGACCACACGTGGAGGTTCCACAGGTCGGGATGCGGGTGCCACAGGGTGCCCCGTCTCTGAGTCAGGAGGTCCTTCCTCAGAGGAATCGGCCAGGGAGGGGCTGTCGTGAGGAGCATAAGTCCGAAAACCAGGTCCGAGTGGGCCAATACGGAGCCACTAACAAGACCTGCTCCTCGTCCTCCCTGACCTTGCACAGGAGCTGTGTGAGAAGGCTCACTGGGGGAAACGCTAGCTGTGTGCCAGGGCATCCGTGCCGAGCGTGCTGCCGGTCAGGGAATAGAACCACTGGCAGTGGGCAGTTTCTGGGGAGGCAAACAGATCTATCTGGGCCTCGCCGAAAAGCTGCCAGATCAGCTGGACCGCCTGGGGATGGAGCTGCCACTCGCCCGCAAGTGGAGGCTGCCGTGAGAGCTCGAAGGCTGCACGGTTGAGCACACCTGGGACATGAATGGCACGAAGCGACCTCAGATGCTTCTGACTCCATATCAAGAGATGGGGGGTGAGTTGCGACAGGGGCCCGGGAAGCATGGTTGTTAAGTCTGAATCTGATTCAGCATGAGCACATCACAGGCGTGAAATGCTCAGCCTCATCTTCATGTCCAGAGCCCAACAATCCTCTCTCTAATGTAGCAGTCGACATCTGATCCTCTGCTGGAGCGCTGACTAGACGCTAGGTCCCCCATGAGAAGGACCAGCAATCCACCCAGAAGCTTCCAGCCATGTGGGACAGTGAACGTGGCCGTCTAACTGGACGACACACGGCGCACTGGGCGCCGACGTGGCCATGTTGTTAAACATGAACCACCCACGAACACAGTCACAACATGTTTGTGATGTGCTAGAGGAGTGGGGGGCCCACGGAGAATGACTCGGTGGGTATTGCCCCACTGTGATCCTCTGGTCACCCTGGCTTATTCGCCAAAGTAGTACTTTTCTGATTCAGAAAAATAAACTAGATCGGGGAATAAGTGAGGGGACTCCACCTCAATAAGGCACTCGGGTCTCGACCGTGCATCTAGAGCGCCGGACAATGCGCTGGGTTGCCATGGCAACGTGCGCTGTCAGCCGGCAGCTCGACGGCACACGGCGCGCTGAGCACTCAAGCCCTTACGAGAAAGGCGAGATGAACAGCGCGCCGACGTAGGCATACTCTCACAAGAGAGTATGAACCACCCACAAACACAGTCTCAGCACGCTAAGCAGACATGAGAGAAAGTGATTGTGGTCGTCAGTGAGGATAGGAAACGACCGCCTCCAGAAACGACAGAGTGACGTCTTGAAAAGGGAAGGGGAAGAGTCAGCTCTCTCGTGCTGAAGCACACAGGGAGTGACGCGATGTGTTCGGGTACACCACTCCCCGAACACAACGGGGTTGGAACCGGCCCAAATCGCAACTGCGTTTTATATGGGAATTCAGTTGCTGTTAAAACAGCAGTTGAGAGCTTAAGCTCAGGCTCCCTGGGAAGCTCGCGACCTCGCTGTTGTGCCTTAACACCAACACAAACAGACGCTGAATCTTCAAGAAGGCTGTTTAGTTTCACTCTTGTGAAGTCTGAAAGCTGGACACCAACTGTTGGCTCCGAAGCGAAAGACAGAGTGCGATTGCATCTGCTTCCTATTTATATACACCTGTCGGAGGTGGTGCACATTATGCAAATATCGCATGCCAATTCCATTGGCTTATTTTAGTTCACTCGAAGCTGATAGGGCTCTCTAGCGATATCCCAATTCGTCGGTCACTACTGACGTACGTCGAACGTGACCGTCTGAAAGGGAACATCAAGTCCATGTGCTTGATCCGAGTGTACAGATGTGGACAATATTTGGTACCCTTGATAAATATGAACAAAAAACCTGTCCTTTAGGTCTTTTTATTTAAAAAAGTCACAAAAATCTAACCTTTCATTGAAGTATAAGAATTTAGAAATGGGGTTAAATCTCATTATGAAATGTTTTTCTCCAAAACACGTTGGCCACAATTATTGGCACCCATTTGCAACCTCCTTATCCCAAGAGAACAGCTCTGAGTCTTCTTCTTTAATGCCTGATGAGTTTGGAGAACACCTGACCAGAGATCAGAGACCATTCCTTCATGCAGAATCTCTCCAGATCCTTCAGATTCCAGCTCCATGCTGTGCTTCTTCTCTTCAGTTCACTCCACTCATTTTCTTTAGGGTTCAGGTCAGGGGACTGGAGCGGCCATGTCAGAAGCTTCATTATGTGCTCAGTGACACATTTTTGTGTTGGTTTTCGATCATTGTCCTGATGGAAGATCCAACCACGACCCATTATTGGATTTCTAGCAGAAGTGGTCAGGTTTTGATTTTTTTATCTGTTGGTATTTGGTAGAATCTATGATACCATGTATCTGAACAAGATGTCCAGGACCTCCAGCAGAAAAATAGGCCCACAACATTAAAGATATAGCAGTATATTTAACCGTGGGCATGGGGCACTTTTTATCCATGTGTGCACCAAACCCATCTGGTGAGTTTGCTGCAAAAAAGCTCTTTTTTTAGTTTCATCTGACCATAGAAGCCGGTCCCGTTTGAAGTTCCAGTTGTGTCTGACAACTGAATATGCTTAAGATTGTTTCTGGATGAGAGCAGAGGATTTTTCTTGAAACCCTCCCGAACATCTTGTGGGGATGTAGGTGCTGTTTGATCATTTTTTTTTAGGCTTTCTGAGATTCAAGACTCAACTAATCTCTGCAATTCTCCAGCTGTGATCCTCAGACAGTCTTTGGCCACTCAAACTTTCCTCCTCACTTCACATTAGGATGATTTAGACACTCGTCCTCTTCCAGGCAGATTTGTAACATCTTTAGTTGATTGGAGCTTCTTAATTATTGGCCTGATAGTGGAAATGGAGATTTTCAATGCTTTAGCTATTTTCTTAAAGCCACTTTCTATTTTGTGAAGCTCAACAATCTTTTGTTGCACATCAGAACTATATTCTTTGGTTTTTCTCATTGTGATGAATGATTAAGGGAATTTGGCCTTTGTGTTTCCTCATGTTTGTACTCCTTTGTACTTTGAAGTCATGACTGGACAATTTCATGTTCATGATCACCCTGGTGTGCTAAAAAATGTAAATATGAATGGGAATATACTTCAGAGATATTTTACTCCATAAGAATTTCTAAAAAAAAAAAAATCATAATGAGACCCCCCCCCCCATTTTAAATTCTTATACTTCAATGAAAGGTTAGATTTTTTTTTTGTTTTGTAAATAAACCATCTAAAGGATTAACAATGCGTTTTTTTTTTACAGCCTTTTTTGTTCATGTTTACCAAAGGTACCAACAATGATGTCCACATCTGTATGTTGTTTTTTTATCCTTTCCATCAATCTCAC
This sequence comes from Chanodichthys erythropterus, assembly GCF_024489055.1. Taxonomy (NCBI): domain Eukaryota; kingdom Metazoa; phylum Chordata; class Actinopteri; order Cypriniformes; family Xenocyprididae; genus Chanodichthys; species Chanodichthys erythropterus. The sequence goes on from NC_090232.1 coordinate 1,234,825, forward strand.
AATGGCTAGCCAAGGTATAAAAGTTTCACAAATAGAAAAATATTGCGTGTTTGCTTTACAGTCAGTAATTAAGGAAATATAATGAGTGGAATGAATTGTCTCATAGGTACTAAGAGAAAGCTTGATCACAAATTGCCTGACTCGGCTATAGATTCACCACTGGCAACAGGCAAGTAAAATCATAATCTGTCTTCCCTTAATCTCACACTACTAGAGTAACTAAGCACTTTGTTGCCTAGAAGGTCTCCACAAATAATCTTCAATGTGATTGTAATTTATCAGTGGCATGAAGTCCAAACTGTTTTAAGTCTATCACACCATAAAGTAAATTCATGTAACAATATAAATCCATCATACTTGGGAAAAAGACACGTTGAGATAAGAATGCTTTACATTAATCGGCTTGCTTTTTTTATTAATTCATCCAAATTGAATAAATCCAAATTTATAACTTGCTGTTGTTGTTAACCATTGTTTTGCTGATGTTTAACCAATATTTTAAATTATATTTCATATTTTCAATATTTTATTGTAGTCACGTATAAACAGGCTATGGAAAAGCAAAAATCATTAAAGGAACAGAGAAAAAGGTACGCAATAAAGAGAGCTATGTCATGCCTTTTAAAAAAAGAATACTTTAATACATTTGACTTAAAATTACTTTTGTTTCGTATTATGTTGTTTTGATTTCAATTGATTCGTTTATTATGCTTTTTCAGGTTTTCTTTAAAATCTCCACCGTTTCCTGTACCAGTATCTGCTCTTCCTCAAATATCCCCCCATGGTGAGCCAAATACTTTTGTAACAATCAGTTAAATGTCTTTCTTTACGTTAAGGGAAAATATGAAGCATTTGAAATAAAGCAGATGTATTGTTTGACATAGTAGTTTGTAAGATCTAGTATGTTTTGTCACCAGATCAATCTATACCACTATATGGGGTCAGAGGAATGCTGAATAGGCATGAGATAGGAATGCCTATCCCAACATCTTGGTCCAAAAGCAGGAAAACATCCTTGTCAGGTAACCAGTTCCTCACTGGGCTCGCACACATAAATAGACACACACTCACACTCTCAGTCACTCCTACGGGTTATTCAAATTCTGTCCCGCTATGTTTGTGACAATTTAAGATGGCTTGTCAAGTTGAAACTTTTAAAAATGTGTATTGATACCCCAGCAATGTGTGTTGTGCTCTGTTTGTTTTTGGAATGCATTTTATTTAAATACACATAAAATGTGTCCAAACTGAGATAGGTGAATCCCTAATTATACATAGCTTACTTAAGACTGATAAGTTACCTAGCTATTAATGCAACCAAAGCCTGAATAGTTTCAAAAATACATTGTTTGCACATCCCTAATTTCTCTCATCTTCGAGAACTGTTGCGACAAAATTCGGATATTCACACTCTGGCAATAAACATAACATTTCTCAAGAGCAATTTTTGAAGGGGACACAAATAATACAGCTAAAATTTTACTCATAAGGATATATGTAACGTTACACAGAAGAAAACCTTACATTATTAGTGTAGCATGTAGTCTGTGCCATTATGCTCATTGTTTCTCTTTGGTTCAATGAAAAAACTGACTAAATTGACAAATATTCTTCTTCAAAATAATTTATTTATTGCAATATATTTGAAGTTGTTTACAACCAAGTCACCAAAATACGATGAATACACATTGAGCAAAACCCAACACACAACAGTAAATCTATTAGCCTTATTACAGTTCACATATTCTTATCACAATGTTAGTTGTTGTTGGTGTGGGTGACTTAGTACACAACTAGCTAGGTAATTTATCATCGCTAACATAGCGGTTAACTAAATCCAATGTTTTTGAATAAAATGGCCTTGACAGCCTACTTACTGGAGCTCCTCTTAACTACTTTCTGAAGAACTGTTTCTCTACTGCCAGCGCCGCCGCGCTTGTACACCAAGTGATTTACACCCCTGAATATGAAAGATTTCAAACATAAAATGATGCCATTGTATTTTATTTTGAATTTCTAATTGGTAAAACACAATTTTATCCCTAAACTAACTAAAAAATAGACATTTATAACTTTTCTATAAAACCTATTTAGTTTGAATTCATTTTCAATAACTATTATTTTATGTTTTGGTATTTTAAACGCCCAAAATGTCAGGCGGTGCAACCGTCCACACAAATGAACATACTTAGAAAACCATTTACGTTGTGTTAACTATGCAGCTTCTGTAATAAAATAAATAAATAAATCTAAGCTAAAAATGTGATATTGTATATGAAACAATATTGAAGCAAAATGTTTTACAGTCATCCCAGGTATCCCCTGAATAAAGTTGAATAAAGAATCCTTGCAGTGTAACTGGATAAAATATTTTAATAATAAATGTAGGCTAAATAATGTTCCATTTCTGATGTAAAAAGCCAATGGAATTGGCGTGCGATATTTGCATAATGCGCACCGCCTCCGACAGGTGTATATAAATAGGAAGCAGATGCAATCGCACTCTGTTTTTCGCTGAGGAGACAACTGGTGTCCGCACAACAGCGAGGGTACAGAAACTGTGGCGACGGGACGTATGTCTCCGTTCCCTCCTTCAGGGAACAAGGGTTACATATGTAACCGAGACGTTCCCTTTCAGTCGGTCACGTTCGACGTACGTTAGTAGTGACCGACGAATTGGGATCCCATATAAAGCGCCACAGTTACGAAACCCCTTCCAGTGTCCAGCGCAAGCTCTAGCCATTTGTCGCACCAATTGGGACGGTGAAGGGGACGAGCTAACGCCGAGAGAGTCTACTGCTGTTCCGACATACCCACTAAGTAAACTAGACTACACTGGGAAAGCGAACCCGTAGGGGACGCTGCGGAGGCCACTGCCTACCCAATGGGGGAGGAGTTTACGTGGAGAATACACATGGACTGGCCCGTGGGGCAGTACGCATATGGTATCCCTGGGATGGCTCCACCTGTGTAGGGGCAGACACATCTGACAGGTGACAGCAGAGCTGGCTCTGCTAAGGGAAAGACACGGACTCACCGTAGGGAGTTTTAGACCGTGGACAATTACACATATGGGACCGCTCACGTAGAGGAGTCACAGCATATGGAACCCAGCCAATAGACAACGTCAGTGACGGATGTTGGCCTGGCATCAGACACTCCGCAATGTCCGAGCCGAAGGGGGAGGCGGAGGAACTCGACAGGGTTCACCAAGCGGGGAACACGACTGGAGTCAAAGATGCACGTATCCGGCCCAGGGGGCGGGAATGGCATTGCAAGCCGACACTTAGAGCGGGTTCAACGCGTCTACCGGCTAGTGGAAGCGGGAAGATACCGGCTCTACACGTAGGCTATAGAATCTAGCGAACGTGTTAGGTGTCGCCCAGCCCGCAGCTCTACAGATATCTGTCAGCGAGGCGCCGTGAGCCAGCGCCCAGGAAAAGGCCACTCCTCTGGTGGAGTGGGCTCTCAACCCAAGCGGGCAAGGCACGCCCTGGGATTCGTATACCAGGGCGATGGCATCCACTATCCAGTGGGCCATCCTCTGCTTGGAGACAGCCTTTCCCTTCTGCTGGCCTCCGTAACAGACAAAGAGCTGATCTGAGGTCCTGAAGCTTCGCGTTTGGGACAGAGCGCGTTTGGGACAGAGCAAAGCTAGGGCTGGGTCTGCCTCCTCCGAAGGCAGCGCTTGCAGGTTCACTGCCTGATCTCTGAAGGGAGTGGTAGGAACCTTGGGCACATATCCGGGCCGGGGTCTCAGGATGACGTGAGAGTCACCGGGCCCGAATTCTAGGCACGATTCGTCGACCGAAAATGCATGCAGATCCCCTACCCTCTTAAGCGAAGCCAATGCATCCAGGAGGACGGTCTTGAGAGACAGTGCTTTTAACTCGACTGATTGCAAAAGTTCGAAGGGATGACCCCAGAGAGATGTAAGAACCAGGGTCAGATCCCAAGAGGGTATGGAGGAAGGGCGAGGAGGATTTAGTCTCCTCGCCCCCCTCAGGAATCTGACGATCGTGTTTCCCCAGGGACTTGCCATCAACTGCATGGTGATGTGCGGCGATAGCGGCAACATACACCTTGAGGGTGGAGGGAGACAGCCTTCGCTCCAAGCCCTCTTGCAGGAAGGAAAGCACAGATCTGACCGAGCATGATCGGGGTCCTCTCGGTGAGAGGAGCACCATTCAACGAACAGGTTCCACTTCAACGCATAGAGGCTCCTCGTGGAAGGAGCTCTAGCGGAAGTGATGGTGTCTACGACCGCTGGCAGGAGATCACTCAGAACCTCCGCATCCCGTCCAGGGACCACACGTCCGCAAGTGGAGGCTGCCGTGAGAGCTCGAAGGCTGCACGGTTGAGCACACCTGGGACATGAATGGCACGAAGCGACCTCAGATGCTTCTGACTCCATATCAAGAGATGGGGGGTGAGTTGCGACAGGGGCCCGGGAAGCATGGTTGTTAAGTCTGAATCTGATTCAGCATGAGCACATCACAGGCGTGAAATGCTCAGCCTCATCTTCATGTCCAGAGCCCAACAATCCTCTCTCTAATGTAGCAGTCGACATCTGATCCTCTGCTGGAGCGCTGACTAGACGCTAGGTCCCCCATGAGAAGGACCAGCAATCCACCCAGAAGCTTCCAGCCATGTGGGACAGTGAACGTGGCCGTCTAACTGGACGACACACGGCGCACTGGGCGCCGACGTGGCCATGTTGTTAAACATGAACCACCCACGAACACAGTCACAACATGTTTGTGATGTGCTAGAGGAGTGGGGGGCCCACGGAGAATGACTCGGTGGGTATTGCCCCACTGTGATCCTCTGGTCACCCTGGCTTATTCGCCAAAGTAGTACTTTTCTGATTCAGAAAAATAAACTAGATCGGGGAATAAGTGAGGGGACTCCACCTCAATAAGGCACTCGGGTCTCGACCGTGCATCTAGAGCGCCGGACAATGCGCTGGGTTGCCATGGCAACGTGCGCTGTCAGCCGGCAGCTCGACGTAGGCATACTCTCACAAGAGAGTATGAACCACCCACAAACACAGTCTCAGCACGCTAAGCAGACATGAGAGAAAGTGATTGTGGTCGTCAGTGAGGATAGGAAACGACCGCCTCCAGAAACGACAGAGTGACGTCTTGAAAAGGGAAGGGGAAGAGTCAGCTCTCTCGTGCTGAAGCACACAGGGAGTGACGCGATGTGTTCGGGTACACCACTCCCCGAACACAACGGGGTTGGAACCGGCCCAAATCGCAACTGCGTTTTATATGGGAATTCAGTTGCTGTTAAAACAGCAGTTGAGAGCTTAAGCTCAGGCTCCCTGGGAAGCTCGCGACCTCGCTGTTGTGCCTTAACACCAACACAAACAGACGCTGAATCTTCAAGAAGGCTGTTTAGTTTCACTCTTGTGAAGTCTGAAAGCTGGACACCAACTGTTGGCTCCGAAGCGAAAGACAGAGTGCGATTGCATCTGCTTCCTATTTATATACACCTGTCGGAGGTGGTGCACATTATGCAAATATCGCATGCCAATTCCATTGGCTTATTTTAGTTCACTCGAAGCTGATAGGGCTCTCTAGCGATATCCCAATTCGTCGGTCACTACTGACGTACGTCGAACGTGACCGTCTGAAAGGGAACATCAAGTCCATGTGCTTGATCCGAGTGTACAGATGTGGACAATATTTGGTACCCTTGATAAATATGAACAAAAAACCTGTCCTTTAGGTCTTTTTATTTAAAAAAGTCACAAAAATCTAACCTTTCATTGAAGTATAAGAATTTAGAAATGGGGTTAAATCTCATTATGAAATGTTTTTCTCCAAAACACATTGGCCACAATTATTGGCACCCATTTGCAACCTCCTTATCCCAAGAGAACAGCTCTGAGTCTTCTTCTTTAATGCCTGATGAGTTTGGAGAACACCTGACCAGAGATCAGAGACCATTCCTTCATGCAGAATCTCTCCAGATCCTTCAGATTCCAGCTCCATGCTGTGCTTCTTCTCTTCAGTTCACTCCACTCATTTTCTTTAGGGTTCAGGTCAGGGGACTGGAGCGGCCATGTCAGAAGCTTCATTATGTGCTCAGTGACACATTTTTGTGTTGGTTTTCGATCATTGTCCTGATGGAAGATCCAACCAAGGCCTGATAGGTACCCCCCTTGATACTCACAGGTATTTGGTACCCGCCAGCTTGACCGGGGGCAGCTTGTGGATCGTCGGGGACCCGGATCAGTGTCCCAACTTCCATAACCGGACATTTATCCACAAAATGATCCGGATCCCCACACCGCCAACAAGCCGGCCCAGACCTGCCCGCCGCTCCTGTGGCAGAGAGTGGGCTGAATGGCTGACGCGGAGAAAGGGGAAAAGCAGGAGTGGGGTCCGTCCCGGCAGCAGGGAGTCCCGCCCCCCTGGGCGGGGCTCTGGGTCCATAGAGCTGTGTCGGGGCCGGGCGGACGAGACCTGGGAAGAGGGACAGGTTTAGAGAGAGAGGGGGACAAAAGAGAGGGAGAGAGAGAGACAGCTGGAAGGGGTTCGCCGACTCCTTGGCACGCCACCAGATGATCCTCCGCCAATTGGATGGCTGAGTCCAGTGACGTGGGGCGGTGGCACTGGACCCACTCGGCCGTCTTCTTCGGGAGCCGAGTGATGAACTGCTCCAGCACCACGTGATCGATGACCAGATCCACGTCGCTTCCCTCAGCCAGCAACCATTTGTGGCACGAGTCCCGGAGCTGTTGGGCCATCACGAAGGGCCGGCCGGACTCACCCAGGTCGAGGGAATGGAAGCGTTGACGATGTTGTTCCGGGGTCCGGCCAACCCGCTGGATGATGGCCCGCCGTAGGTCGTCATAGACCAGGAGGTTCTGGACTGGCAGCTGCTGTGCCGCCACCTGTGATTTGCCCGAGAGGAGCGGAACCAACCTCATAGACCACTGGTCCCGTGGCCATTCACTCGCTTCGGCGGACCTCTCAAAGAGCTCGAGAAAAACTTCTGGATCGTCCAGTGGGCCCATCCTATTCAGGGGCAGGTGGACAGGCACAACTGGCTTCCCGCTGGGCTCCCGAGGAACCTCCCGGTCAATCCAGCTCCGGAATGCCACGCGGTCCTCCTGCTGGGTCTGGAGGATGGCTTGAAAGCACTGCTCCTGGTCTTGGCGCAGATCCAGCAGGGCCTGGTGTTGCTCTTGGTGCAGGACCGCGAGGGACGCGATGACGTCCGCAAATGGGGTGGAGGACGATGACTGCATGGCGGCGTACTCCGGTCTTCCTTCCAGGGTTTCGGCACCAGTGTAGTACAGTTAAAGTTCGTGTGTGGGAAGGAAGAGGTCTGGGTCGGCGAACAACTGCTGACTGAGCTTTTATTGAGAACAAAGCTCAACAGAAAGACTGTGCAGCGCACAACAACAGCAACATAAATAATCCACAAGGGCTTCACTCCAAGTAACTCGCTGTGCCTCAGTCAGCAGTTCCCCTCTCTCTCACACACTCCTGCTTCTCACGGCGTTTTATCCTGTCTCCGCGCCAATCACTAGAACGAGAAACAGGTGTTCGTGATTTGTATTCAATCCACTCACTTACCAAGCGTCTCCCGCTATTCTCTCCGGTTGCAGACCTCGCTGAACCACGCCCCCCTCGCCACAGTTAGATTTTTTTTTTTTATTAAATAAACCATCTAAAGGATTAACAATGCGTTTTTTTTACAGCCTTTCTTGTTCATATTTACCAAAGGTACCAACAATGATGTCCACATCTGTATGTTGTTTTTTTATCCTTTCCATCAATCTCACAATGGCTAGCCAGGGTATAAAAGTTTCACAAATAGAAAAATATTGCATGTTTGCTTTACAGTCGGTAATTAAGGAAATATAATGAGTGGAATGAATTGTCTCATAGGTACTAAGAGAAAGCTTGATCATGAATTGCCTGACTCGGCTATAGATTCACCACTGGCAACAGGCAAGTAAAATCATAATCTGTCTTCCCTTAATCTCACACTACTAGAGTAACAAATCACTTTGTTGCCTAGAAGGTCTCCACAAATAATCCTCATTGTGATTGTCTTCTTCATTGTGCAGATATGGAGATCATGTTGAAGGCAAAGAAAATCATGAAAAGAGTCACTGACAACTTGGTCCACACAAACATTGTACACAGAGACATCATTTCAAAGATAAATGAAATGAATGATGTCATCAGGAAGAAGGCAGCCATTGGGATTTTTGGAAAACCAGGTGAAGGGAAGAGCTCCCTATTAAGTGCAGTCTTGGGGAAAAAGGATTTACTGCCATCTTCATATTATGGTGCCGGTACAGCCTGTGTCATTCAGGTGGAAGCCAATCTGACTGACTCCAACTACATAGCAGAGATTGAACTCCTCTCTAAAGAGGTTTCCCTTAATTTATATATTTATCTTACTATTCTTTTAATGAAAGTTCTTCATAAATAAATCAGACTGGAAGGAAATAAAGCCTTTTTCTGTATCGTACCTCTGCAGGAGTGGGAGAAAGAGCTCGAAGATCTTTTCAGAGTTTTGTCGGATGAAAGTGAGGACAGTAATGATGACATGCTTGATATTGCTGTAGAAAAGATCACTATGCTGTATGGAGCTGATGCACATAAGAAAACATTAGAAGAGCTCAAGAAAGATGACAGATTTGCTGAGATTGAAACCGTTTTGTCTGTCAGTAAGAAAACAATCTCAAACAATGATGTAAGTTAGTAAACTAAATATGTTAACACCTGATGGTTCGTAACATTAAATGTATAATGAATTTGTTTATGAATATCCTTAACATACTTACTTTCTCAACAGGTCTGTACATTTGCCAGTGACATTGCATTTTACATACTGCAGAGTGAGTCCAGTCCTGGTGGCTGGTACTGGCCACTTGTGAAGAGTGTGACCTTGAAGGTTCCAGAATGTCATGAACTCCTGAAACACATTGTGCTTGTTAATGTTCCTGGAACTGGAGTCTACAACAAAAGAGATGACAAGTGGAAATCTGTATGCAATTACTACACTTATTTTTTATTTTTATTTTTTTGTACCTTTTACTGAGTAAACAACATCACTGTTGGGGAAAGTTACCTTTAAAAGTAATGAGTTACAATATTGTGTTACTCTCTAAAAAAGTAACCAAGTACATTACTTGGGTAATTTTTATGGGAAGTAATGCATTGTTACTTTGGCATTACTTTTTCTCATGTGGCTGAGGCTCGCCTCTCTTCCAGGCATTGCAGGTGTTTTTAGTTGTTTTTTGCTATAATGCATTCAACTACATAGCCTACATAACATACACCTTTATTTAATTTAAAAACAAATTTAGAATATTATCTTATTACCACTTAGAATTATTATTGACCCCTAGAGCTATGTAGGCCATTCAAAAGATATCTTAACATTACCATAACTCTTTCAATAAAAGTTAAGTGATGCATTTTTGTTACACACGAGTGTATATGTCTAAGTGACTTACGGAGAAGAGAGAAACTTTTAATTCAGTAGTTAAAAAATGTTAAATCAAATTAAGTAATGAGCATTACATTCTTAATAAAGTAAATCAAATATTATGTACATTTATAAAGTAATGCATTACTTTTACATCAAAAAAGCAATCTATTATTGTACTAAAAGCATGTCATCTAACTCACTATTTCCAATCTTGTAGACACTGAGAGAGTGCTCTTCTGTGTGGATTGTAAGTTCTATTAACCGAGCAATCACTGACAAAGTCCCCTGGGGGATATTAGAGAATTGCATTGAAGAACTGGGACCAGGAGGAGAATGCAAAAGCATCAACTTCATCTGTACAAAGACGGATGATATCCATGTATCATCCTATATAAGGTTAGAATTACTGTAGAATCTCTTTGCCATGAAGGTAATCTGATGCCATAAAGAATCGTATGCGCAAGCTAATGCAAATATGATCTGTATTCTTCTGGTTTCGCTGTTGTTCTTGCTTGCTTACCTAGTCTGATGATTCAGCTGTGCACAGATCCAGACGTTCTGCCCTTGTGTAATGCCTTGAACATGGGCTGACATATGCAAATATTGGGGACATACATATTAATGATCCCGACTGTTACATATGTTGAGATTCGCCTGTTCTTCGGAGGTCTTTTAAACAAATGAGATTTACATAAGAAGGAGGAAACAATGGAGTTTGAGACTCACTGCATGTCATTTCCATGAACTGAACTCTTGTTATTCAACTATGCCGAGGTAAATTCAATTCTTAATTCTAGGGCACCTTTAATGGTGGATATCACTAAAGTAGGTATAAAAGATAAATCAACTTGTCTCTGCGAACACTCAACAGCAAAATAAGAACCCTAGTTTGGCCTATTTTTTTAACCAATCTGGAAATATGTCAATCATTTTGCTTGTTCATGCTTCCTGACATATTTTGGAGGAGGGGTGTCCAATCCTGCTCCTGAAGGGCCACTGTCCTGCAGAGTCCGGTCCAACCCCAATTTAAATGCCCCTGAACCAGCTAATCAATGTGTTACTAGGCATACTAGAAACTTCCAGGCCCATGTGTTGAGGCAAATTTAAAGCTAAACTCTGCAGGACCGAGTTTGGACACCACTGATTTGGAGAATGGTTGAGGGGCTGTACGGGGGACTAATTCAGTCAAATGTCACAAACAAGACCCCTTTATACAGCTTCTATTTGTCACAGCTGTTTTGAACAAAACAAAGATCAACATTTCAAAACAACACTGTGTCTTTTTAATATTTCATTTTAGGTCTGCACGGCTTACTACAGACAAAATCTCAGAAGACAAGGTATGAAAATTCTTGAACTGTAGGGTATATATTTCTCCTTTTATATAACTTTTCCTTGAATGTTTGTACTAAAATAATTTTTAATTCATATTAGGTCAAACAAATACCTCTTTTAGAAAGTCCTGAAAAACAACTAATTTTTGAATTGACATATCATTGTCCACAAAATATACCTTAAAGGGAACCCCTGGTGTTAAGACTTGTATGGCTTAAAATAACGTAAATCATGTCTTTTACTGAAATATGTAGTAGAAAACCCATGAATTTGGCATTTCTACTACATATTTCAGTAAGAGACATTAATGTTATATTAAGCCATTAGAGTACAGTGTGTTCCAGCTCTGAGCTGACTTGATATAAAACGTTTCAATCAGTTAAATACAGCTACAGTACATTGATTACTGATTTACAGCTTGTATAATTAACCATTTAATTAAATTTAACAGTGGAATTATATTATTATTATTATACCTTCCATTAATATGTTGTTGTTTTATCATTCTTAAGGATCAGAAAAAGATGTGCATACTTCATAGAAATGAATACGCCAAGAAAAGAGTCAAAGAAAAATTTGAAAAATCTGAAATCAAGGTATTTTTTTTAATAATTTTACCATTGTAATAATTTCTGGCATGTAGGATGTATATGTGTGTATAATATAATTTTTTTTTTTCCCCCAGAAAATATTCAACATGGATGATCATTTCCTTAATGTCTTCACTGTAAGTTCCCATGCATTCTTCGACCATACTTTAAATCTGGAACCTAGTGAAACAGGTAAACTACACTATTTACCAAACTACCACATTATTCATCATTCAAAAAATCTATACATTAACTAAATGCTAAATAATCTTAAGTTAAAGTATTTTACAAGCAATGCAGTCAAAATCACACCCTTTCTGTAGAAATCCCAAAGCTGCAGGATGATCTGAGGATTCTTAACAAGAACATTAGCAGAGAACTAACCAGAGATTATGTCAATGAAGCAAAGGGAGTTTTGTCCTTGATCCAAAGTCTCCAGCTGGATGCAGACAAGAGAACAGTATGAGTCAGAATTGCTGATCTTTCACATGCATGTCTTCAGAATGCTGCCAATATACGTTATCCTGTAATTCACTGCTGTTGTGTGTGTTTCAGGATGAGACAAAAGTCTACATGGAATTAGAGAAGAACCTAATAAAGGCACTGAATGAATTGGACAGTCATTTTGACACCATTTATATTGAACTGGAGCAGTGTCTATCAAAGGGAGTGGATGAATCGGTGAAATCATGTGTTGCTTCTACAAAGGAAATGATATCACCTGTAAGTGTGACTTTAATGTTGTGCAAAATGAATCTCCATTTTCCTGCCCTTTTAATTGAATTGGTATTTTTGTTTTGTCAGAATATGCAGAGAGGATTCCATAAAATCCTTCAAGCTTTGTGCAGGAATGGTGGTTGGTTCTTTTCGAAAAAGTTCAATATATTCCTAGATCTGAACAAGGAATTGGCCAAACACATGCAAGAAAACACTGAGGTGTATTTCAAACAGATTTTCCCGTAAGTTCTATTTTATTTTTCCATTTAACCTGTTAACTGTCACCCCATTTTGAGTCATGAATGCTTTGGAATACAGACCTTGGGTTGCTCTCTTTTAAGAAGACACTCAGCAGTTTATTGGTGAAGTGAAGAGCATTGTTTTTCCTGAATATCAGCATATAATTGCAAATGTGAACAACAGTTCAATAAACAAGAAGTTAATATTGAGTGAGTTTTAAACACAAAATTGTTTGCAATTTTTTTTCTAATGAAAATAGTTCCAAACAAAGCCACAGCAGAAAAGTGTATCTCAGAGCAACACTGCGCTGTTTCTTTACCGAATGAATCCATGAATTGAATGAATCGGTTGAGTGAATGATTCAACGCTGACATGCTGTCAATGCCAGATTAATACTTTGTTTCACACAGCAGGACCAAGTATATAATTGGGTTTATAGTTGTCTAGTAATTTTTGTATTAAATTATATCATTACACATTATTCTTCAAATGGTTTTAAATGAAACTCTTTTTCTCTTGGCTTCAGTGTGACTGGAACAACAGGGAAGTCGGTACAAGAACAGATTGACAAGTTCAGTATCATCCAGAATGTCTCTGCTTACCCTAAATCTTCCATATTACATAACATTCAGAACTTCATCAAAACAGAGGTGAGTTCATTTGTCCTCTTTTGGGCACTCGGGGGTCTTAATGTGATCCTGGGACCCTCTGTCTTTAATTCTTCTGAAATCAGTGTCCTAAATTTTCATTCTGGAGGCAAGCAAGGACATCCATTAAAAACAAACAAAAACTTTAACCACTCTGTGTTTTGAGACTTTTCTGACTTTGCGTTTTTCCCCTATTTTGAAAGGAAATCAAACTGAAGACATTCCTCAAAAACCATGTTGTTGATATGAAAAAGGACATCTACTTCTCAATCCAAAAGACCATTTGCAATGAAATGTCTTCTTGCTATGAAGGTAGGCTAGCATGACAAGTAACAATTAATCACAAACTTATTTTTTTGATAGTCCCCGGGCTTGCAAATCAATTATTGTAATTACTAGCTCATTGTATATTAAGTAAAATTGAAAAATGTGAAACAATTACTTCCAGAAACACAATTCAATGAATAAAAAGTATCAGAAATGAGCTATGTGACTAGTTGGAGCACAGCTGTCAACAGTTTCACTGTCACCACCACAAAAGAAAATGAATTTAATATATTAGGAAAGTCATTAAATACCAAGATTTTTTTTGTTTGTTTCTTATTTTAGAAGCTGCAGCGGTGAGAGGAGCTGGTTCCATGAAGAAAAGGCAAGAACTGCTAATAACCAGAGTTGATTCGGTGAAACATGACATGTTCAACAAGGCAAAAATGGAAATGCTTAAAAAATTCAGTGGTTTAAAGGTATTGATATCATATTTATTAAAACTATCATGTATTTAGTTGTACAATAACTAAAGTCAGTGTTTCTCTGTAAAGCTGTACATAAACCATGCTTTGGAATCGGGACTAAAGAAATCAATGGAACTGTCAATGTCAAAAACCAGCAATTTCACATTAATGGGTAAGAGAATATCATCCTATTACACCACAGATATGAGAGTGAAATAAATAATAAATAATCTTTTGTGATGTGAAGTGTTGACTGACTAATCCCAATCACTGCCTATATATGTGGAACATCTGTCTTTAGATGTCTCAAGAGAGATCAAACATCTGGAGAGACTTGCAGAGCAACTGTCAAACTGAGGTCCTCAAGCAATAAAAGGCCCAAGAAATGAAGCACATTTAAGAAACAAGCACATGTAACACGTTTTCAATAAATGTTTTCATTAGTTTTACATTATATCAATCTTATTTTTTTTTTTTTAATGCTTTTGTCAAATTTCTTTGAACTTTGGGTTTTATTTTAGGGTGAAAATTGCATGATACATAAACTGTGTATTGTTTATCGCCAGCTAGAAAGGAAAATGTCATTTAAAAGTTTAGTGTAGCTTTTTTTCCCCTGTCAATTCATGAAACTATGCAACAGATCTGTTGTTTCTTTACCTTGTTAATGTAAAAAAAAAATTTTATTATCTTATGTACATCTTTCATGTTTTTTTTTTTAAGTTGTTTTATGTACAGTAAGTAAATGCATTTCATAAGTCTTGAAGTTCTGAAATTGTGTTGGCAAATAGTTAAGAACAACTGATAAATGCTGAGAAACAGTAGTCACAGACAGAGATCACCACACTCATAACACTCAAATCAAACAGAAAGAGCTGTGGTGAACAGGAAAGAAAAGAAAAAGAAACGGTGACGATATTGTTTTTGTATTTCGCTTTAAATAATTACAAATATCTCATTAAATATATAAACACTATATGCAGAGAGTGATGCTTGGGTATAAAGTGAAACCTATAGTGCTTTTTAGGTTAGGAATGTTCAATTTAAGTGCTTGGGGCTACTGTTTTTGTACTAAATTGAAATAAAAATAAAATAATAATGTTATTTTACGTTGTATTTATAATGCTTGCTTACGAATATAAATGTGAAATGTCTTTATTCACCAACTTTGTGCTCAGAAAGCACAATTCTGTACATTAATCTTTATCTGTGATATTTTCTTTTCATCCTGTAGTATCAAAGCCAATAAGGAATATTTACCCTTAGCATTTAAGCATTCAAGCACAAGCACACCAGCTTTTCCATCAATGATCTGAAACATTGGTTTTCACATCTGTCGTGATTGAGACATTCATTATTTGTTGAATGCAACTTTCATTAAGTAAAATCACTAAAAGCCTTCCCTCCAATGGAAAACAAAATAGTCCCTGACCGAAAACAGTAACAGAATGTGTTACATTTTTTTCTCCGATTCCTTGGCTCATGGTGACTTGATTGCACCCTATGATGTCATTTCCTTTAGGAAAATTTCCACCACTTTGAATTTTAAAAAAAAAAGGTTCTTGTTAGATTTGGGTCGAGTCAAATGATATCCAATTTTACCATATCAGCCATTTTGGACGTCAGCCATTTTGAATTTGGTATCATCTTCAGACTGTGCCGACAAAAAGTTATAGATTTCGTGTCGTGAAACCATTTTCATATGCCGCAGCGACAAATTTGAGGCATGATGCCAAAATGACTCTGAGACTGTATCTCTGCACTGCTTTGTCATATTGGCACCAAACTTTGCATTTGTCATAAACTTTTAAATCTCTAATAGTGACTGATTGTTCAGGCATTTTGGCTAAAATCATCTTAATATGTCTTTAATTGTTCATTGTTGCAGTTGTTCTGATGCTTCCAGCTATGATGGCATGACTTATTGTGCCTTCTTTGTGCTTGACCCCTTAATGGCTGCTTGCAGATATATTTCTTCTTCTTCTTCTTCCACTCTGGAAGTCTATTGCAGCCCATAGAACCTCTTAGCATTTAAACAACTTTCACAAATATCTTTGAAACCACTGTAGGAAAATCGGAAACATTTGGTCATTAGCCTATAGTCAACGACCAATGTCAAACATTTGATAGTAAGGGGCAAAAAAATGCAATTGAAGTGTTCATACATATGTCTAAACAAAACAAGATATTTTAATTTATATAAATTTTTTTATATAAATTAAAAAAATATTTTTTTTAAGCTGCTTTAGAACAATCTGTAGAATGAAGACACATTTAGTTTTTTCAGACATGTATTGTTCTTTTTTCTTAAATTCATCAAAAGATAGTAAAAAATAGAAATAGAAAAGTAGCAATAGTCCTCAGATCTATTGTTGATGTCATACTTTTTTTACATGATCACAGAATGTTATTTACAGCAGCAGTGTATAAATACAAGATATTTTTCATCTCTCTGATGCTATCGTTCATAAATGCGTTTGTCGTCACGATCTGTTTTTGCTCCTTCCTCTTCCTCCTCGTTTCCCTCTTCCTCTAGTTTTCCCATCAAACACAGAACGAGCTGTAACCATAGCAACGCCCCTCCCACATTCAGCATCGTCATCTGAGCTGGAGCTGCTTGACTCCGCCCTCGATGACATCAGCATCCTGTGCTGCGTAGCTCCGCCCACCTCTCCGCCCCTGGTCTCGTCCTGTATGTCTGCGTGAACCGCTGACCCTATGAATCCTCCTGCTGACGGTCCCGCAGCGGCTGACGGCGAGGCCTCGGTCCTGCCCTGTTTAGACGGAGAAGCCTCTTCCTCGTCCTCTTCCTCCTCTCGCTCTTTCCTCTTGAGGCAGGTGACGGCTCTGCGCAGGCGCTGGCTGCGGATCGTCTGCCTCTCCTGCTGCTCCAGACGGAAGAACGAATCGATGCGCAGCTGCGTCTGCACACACACAATAAGAGTAAGACAATCATAACAACTGACAAAATATAGAGTAACACTCAGATTTTGTTTTTGAAAGTCTGTTCTGCATTTATTTGATCAATACACTAAACTGTGATGAATTAATATTTCAATATATTCACTGTATTTTTGATCAAATAAATGCAGTCTCTCGTGCTCTTTCAAAAAAGCTTAATTAATCATAAACATAATTTATAAGCTTTTATGTTTATTTTTGTCATTTTATTAGTTTTTCTATATAGCTTTAATTTCAATATTTTTTACTGTATTTTTTACTGTATTTTAATAATTATATTTTACTAATTTTAATAGTATTTTAATAATATTTCAATATTTTTTAGGATAGCTTTAATTTAAATATTTTTATTGTATTTTAATAATACTTCAATATTTTACTGTATTTTTGATCAAATAAATGCAGCCTTAGTGAGGAGAGATTCTTTCAAAAACATAAAAAAAAAAATCATGATTAATTAATCGTAATCATAATTTATGAGCTTTTAAGTATATATTTTCATTTCATATATTTCCATTTTTAGTTTTTTCTGTTGCTTTAATTTCAATATTTGTACTGTATTTTTACTGCATTTTAATAATTTTAATTGTATTTTAATAATTTCAATATTTTTAGAATAGCTTTAATTTCAATATTTTACTGTATTTTTACTGTATTATAGTAATATTTTAATATTTTTACTGTTTTAATAATTTATTTGTATTTTAATAATTTTAATTGTATTTTAATAATTGTAATATTTTTAGGATAGCTTTCATTTCAATATTTTTACTGTATTTTAATAATACAATATTTAATAATGTAATAATATTTAATAACTGTATT
Organism: Chanodichthys erythropterus; assembly: GCF_024489055.1. Taxonomy (NCBI): domain Eukaryota; kingdom Metazoa; phylum Chordata; class Actinopteri; order Cypriniformes; family Xenocyprididae; genus Chanodichthys; species Chanodichthys erythropterus. The sequence goes on from NC_090232.1 coordinate 1,252,333, forward strand.
TTAATAATACAATTTCAATATTTTTTACAGTGTTTTTGATCAAATAAATTCCACCTTTGTGAGCAGAAGATACCAAAAACAATAAGGCAATCATAATTTGAGCTTTTATGTTTTTTTTTTCATTTTAAGTTTGTCATTTTATCAGTTTTTTATATAGCTTTAGTTTCAATATTTTTACTGTATCTTAATAAATGTATTTTAATAATTTTAAATGCATTTTAATAATATTTTTATTATTTGTAGGATAGTTTTAATTTCAATATTTTTACTGTATTTTAATATTTCAATATTGTTACTGTATTTTTGATCAAATAAATGCACCCTTGGTGAGAAGAGACTTCTTTTAAAAACATTAAAAAAAAAATCGTAATAATTTGAATTTATGAGCCTTATATTTATATTTTAATTAAGTTTTAGTTATTTTATTTTATTATTTTTGATCTAATATCTATATTTTATATTCATTAAAGCTGATCTTCAGTAGTGGAGATGACCTGTTGCGTCTGGAGCTGTCTGAGCACCGGCTGTAGCGTTTCTTCAGTCTTCCTGCTGTTCCATCCGAAGCGGTTCAGGCAGAACGTTACACTGGTTAAGAAAATCTCCTGCAGTCACACATGACGTGTGATAAACAGCAACTATCACACTGTAAATGACATGAAGGATATTCTTTAATGAGCTCCAGGTGTGGGCGGCCCCAGCTGAACGCGGCGTCTGATTGGTCGACGGTGGGCTGCAGGTAAGCCTGGGCCACGGCAGGGTTGGGAAAACCAGGATGAAGCTGAAGATTCCTCAGTTTCTTCTTGACTTTTGTGTCTTTGGGATTGGCAGACAGCTTCTTGTTCTCCTGAGCTTCAGCCCACCACGCACTACATCACACAGAACACACACATTTGAAAAAAAAAATACAAAATTATACAAAAAGCACAATCTTCCTATAAAAAACGTAGTAATTTAAAAGCCTCTGATTAGTTGTTTCCTTCACATGCTCAACAGACCTGTCTGTGATTGGCTAAAATGCTCAACGATGCAAAAACATGTTGTAAAAAGAAACCTTTGACACTCTTCACAGATTTTATCAGCTAAACTTCTAACATCATGTCGAAAGATGTCGAATATCAGTAAAACCCAGAGCATCTTTGTCACTGTGAGTGATTTATAAGTGTGTTTCTGACCTGAGCTGAAGGAGCGGCTCTAATCCAGCGCCGGGAAACTCATTGAGGATCTCCATCCCTGTGACGAATCCCACTCCGGGAATCCCCTCGGTGTAATCGCTGCCCAGCAGATATGCCAGATTGATCAGTTTGCTCCGGTCCAGACCTACAGACCGATACAAGTAGGGTTTGTGTCTCTTCCCTCATCATCAACATGCGTAATCATTTAAAGGGGTTTTTGGTCCCCATTGACCTCCATAGTATAGAAAAAAATACTATGAAAGTGAATGGGGACCAAGAACTGTTCGGTTACAAACATTATTCATAATATCTTGTTTTGTGTTCAACAGTATAAAGAAATTAATACAGGTTTGGAACAACATGAGGGAGAGTAAATTAATGCATAATTTACATTTTTGGGTGAACTATCCCTTTAACACATAGTAAAAAAATTAACAGTAAAAATACTACAGTAAAAATTACTATATACTGTGAAAAACTAACAGTAAAACACTATTAAAATGACAGTTTTTGGAAGTGAAAATGAACAATCTTGACATTCCCACAATCACATTTAATGGTGTTTCAGTGAAATAATTTAGTTTTTCTCATCAGTTATGTACATTAGGGTTTTATCTTATGTTGTTAAATGAATGTTTATTTTAATATTTTTAATTTGAGTATTAAACGGGTAAAAAAAAATGATTTTAGTACTTCAGTAGGTTGGAATAAATAGCATTATCTCAGTTAATGAAATATGTTATTTTACTGTAAATTTAAAAATACATAAAGCTTAAAATGTTTCTACCGTATTTTCAAAGTAAAGGTTTTTACTGTATATTTTTTCTTTCTTTTTTTTTACAGTACAGTATTGCAGATCAGGGTTATTATAAACTAATGAATATGTAACTAAACTAATTATAAATATTAATAACTACGATAGCATTAAAATGGCACCGCTGCAGATTCTGTCATTTCCTCATCCAAAACTTTTTTTACTGTAAATTTCACTGATTTAAAAAAAAAAATCAATCAGATCAGGGTTATTATAAACTAATGAAAACACAACCAGAAAATATAAAAATAAAATTCTAAATATTAATAATTATGATAGTACTGAAGTGATTTCGCTCACCTAGCTGGTTCTGCATGTCAGCTGACTGGTAATGCTCCACGTATTTGTTCTGGTTGAAGAAGTTCTTGTAGACGTGCCGGCCGCCGAAGAGCCAGATGTCGCTGTCGTCGGTGATGGTGCCGTGCGTTTGGTCCAGGCGGTCCAGAGCCGCACACTGGGCTTCAGCCTCCATGGGCGCCACGATGAACGGCACGCCGAACAAACGCAACAGCTCCTGAGAGAAACAAGCATATAACAATCGTGTTATACACACAATACAATATCAGGATAATATATGAATGTTTTGCCTGTCGATTCAACATTGGCATCATCTGAAATCTTGGCTTTGGTGTGGCGAGGCTGACCTGACTCTCCTGGCACATCTGACCCGTGACGCTGGTGCTGCTGCGCTCCTGCTGCTGCTGCTGCTCTCTCAGACTCGTCTGCTCATCCTGCAGGTGTCTGTCCAGCTGCAGCAGCTCCTCCTGCAACACACACACACACACACACAGATGGCTTCAGTCACAGTCAGGGTGTCGCAGGGGGTTTAATTCGGACTTTTCTTATACCATTGAAGACTTTTTATGGCCTTAAATTTGATGCAGTTGAGTGTAGTCTAAGGATCCTGTGAGATGTACCGTGTCGATGTGATCCCACTCGCTAGCGGCAGCAGGAGCTTCATCTACGGCCTCGCTGACTTCATCACTCTTATCTGAGCTCTGAATGCCAGACTCTTCCTCTCTGCTCTCCTCCTCTTCCTCCTCGCTCTCTTCTGAGGGGCTTTTATCGGCTGCTTCTTCTGCTTTGACGTGAGGTTGCTGTGTTTCAGGTGGTTCCTCCACATCAGACACCTCAATAAAACTCTCTGCAGAGACCAAATGAACAAATCACTCCATCGCTGTTTTTTGTTTTCCAGTAAAAACCTCTTTTAAAAACATCCTTTAAGCCAGGGGTTCGTGAGCTGATGAATGCTTAAATTACATAATTAATTACATAATTCTAAAAAAAACAATTAAAATAAATCAATTAGAAAATTAGAAAATAGAAATTAACAGAAATTAGATCATAAAAATGTGAAATTAAAATAAAAACAAATTAAAAATCATTAAATAAATAATTCTAAAAAAATAAAATAAAACATACTAAACATTAAATCATTAAAATTTAATATAAATATGCTAAAACAAAAAATATAATATCACTTGATAAAAAGGAATTAAATCAATTTAAAATTAAAATAAAAACAATAAAAAATTAAATCATAAAATTAAATAAATAATTCTAAAATAAATCAAAATAAAACGTAGTAAAAATAAAATCATTTAAATTTAAAATAAATATTCTAAAATAAAAACAATTAAAATAAATCACTTAATAAAAAATTTGAAAATAGAAATTAACAGAAATTAAGAAATTAGATCATAAAAATGTGAAATTAAAATAAAAACAATCAACTTAAAAATCATAAATAATTCTAAAGAAAAAAATAAAACATACTAAACATTAAATCACTAAAATTTAATATAAATATGCTAAAAAATATATAATATCACTTGATAAAAAGGAATTAAATCATAATTTAAAATTAAAATAAAAACAATAAAAACTTAAATCATAAAAAATTAAATAAATAATTCTAAAACAAATCAAAATAAAATGTAGTAAAAATAAAATCATTTAAATTTAAAATTAATATTCTAAAATAACAACAATTAATATAAATCACTTAATAAAAAATTAGAAAATAGAAATTAACAGAAATTAAGAAATTAGATCATAAAAATGTGAAATTAAAATAAAAACTATCAAATTAAAAATCATAAAATAAATAATTCTAAAAAAATTTAAACATACTAAACATAATAAACAAAAATAATTTAAATTTAAAATAAATATTCTAAAATAAAAACAATTAAAATAAATCACTTAATAAAAATGAATGAAATTATAAAAATGTAGAATTAAAATAAACAATAAAAAAATCCTAAAAATTTAATAATTCTAAAATTAAAACAATAAAAATAAACAATGAATTCATAAATGTAAAATTAAAATAAAAACAATCAAAAAATAAAAAACAATTCTAAAATAAAAAACATACTAAAAAAGAATTAAATCATTCATATAAAATAAATAATTCTAAAAAAAAAATTCTAAAAAAAAAATTGATTCATAAAAATGTAAAATTATTATTATTTTTTTTAAAAACAATCAAAATAAAATACTAAAAATGATATATGCGCCCCCTGTCTGCCATTGGTTGAATGAACCGATAGTCCCGCCCCAAACTCACATCATTGGTTGAATCGGTGTTGTTGTGTCAGACTCGTCAGGATCAAACAAACAAATAAATGTTTTGAAACAGCGTTTCACACTAATCAGTGTATTTAGGCTTCTTCCGGGTCCGTGTACGTTTTGATAGTTTGTTTTCCAATTTGAAATGAAATACGCAGAAACGAGAAAATGGTCGTTTCCCGTTTTTTCGTTTGTTAAAAAAAAACGGAAAAACGAGATTTTGACTCGATTTTCGTTTTTTCGGGTCACGGATAGAAAATGGTAACACGACTTCAAAACTCGTTTTCCACATGTGGGTGGTCATTACACGCCCCTTTCAGCCGATTGGTCAATCAAATCTGAGCCAGTGACGCCATCTTCAGTTCGTTCAACAAAATAACAGTCCTCTGCCGCTATATCAGTATGTCATAAATCGGCTTTCTTCTGTGCAAACTAACGCGTATTTCACAGAAATATTTATTTCAGAAATGTTAATCAGCACACAGACTGTTGTAATGCTGTTTGTAGTTTAATAGTGAAACTACCCACACAGAGGAGCGGATGAAAAGCAGAGATTAAAAAAAAAAAAAAAAAAAAAAAAACCTACAGGTTTTATTTTATTCTATTTTGAATAAATAGAATAAATCACAATAAATAAATAGCAATTTTGAAAAACGAACAATCGCTCATCTCTATTTATTTATTTTATATAGCCTAATTGCCTGCTGAAATGTTAATAACCCTTTGGTTAAAAGATTGAGGGAATATGTAAAGATCAAACATTAAAGATCAAAATTACAGCTACATAGCCTTTTTAGTTATGACAAAAATAATATATAAATGTTAAGCCAAAACGAATTAATTTAAAGCTGAACTGAAACAGAAACCGGCGTTATAACTACCTCTCTAATTTGACACAAATCCAAATGTTTCAATATTCACGATTTGGAGGCTAAACTATATTTATTATTTAAACGCTTTTATTGTAGCCTACACAGACTACTTAAAATGAGCAGTAGGCCTATAACGTTTTATATATTTGGTTGAATGTACATATTTTGACAGTTAACAGGCTGTGGCGTCAAGTTCCTAAAACTGATGTTGTGTGTGCGTGAGGCGCCGGCGCGTTCACTTGAATTTTCTTATAAAAGCGGAAACAACTTAATACTTAGACATTTATGGTCAAATATATGTAACACCATTCGAATCTGTGAAAGGTTAAATAGGCCTATTATTTTTGTACACTCACAAACAAAACATTGCTCGTAAAATAAACAAAGAAATTTTCTGCCGTATTGGTTTCCTTTCTGTGAACTTCTCAAAAATAAACCGACACTCATATTGTCGCATTTTTTCCCCTTTCATTTTGGTAATATTAATTACTTAAGTGAAATAAATTTTGCGCATAGACATAGGCTATTTAGCCTATTCCTTTTTGAATCCTTTGTTCTCCGTTCACAGAAGCGCTGCAGGTGCGTGATGATAATGAATCCTCATGTTCTGTTGTTTATTCTGCTATTTGTTTATGTAGGCTAAAACTAAACCCCTGGAATTTTTTAATGATTCACAGACATTTATCAAATTTCGTTTAATTCTAATTTAATATAATTTTATCGGTTAATGAAACGATGATCGCATCAGTTGAAAGTCAGGGGGAAAAAACAGAAATTATATTGACAAGGCAACAATAATTTTCGTTTAGTTTAAGTTTTTCAAAACATCCACAGAACTGCATACAGTAAATTTTCCCGCTGTTTAAGCCACGAATATTTACAAAATAAAATAATTACAAAGATAATAAAACTTCTATGTTTAATATACGAGAGTTTTTGTTTTGCTGTTGTCCACTGAAGCAATTGACGCAGAATCGCCAATAGCCGTTAAATCGAAATTGAAAGTAAAATGTTCAGGGCCATTTATAGCTAATTCATTCAAAAGCGAAGGAAAGACAGAAAAAGTGAGGATAGCAAGTAAACTGTGACATATAATAGTAATGTTCACTGTGTTAATAAAAGTGTTTAATTTAAGAGATAAAATCTGTATGGCCATTTATAAGCTAAGGAAAACTAAAAAGCCCCCCGATGGTGATACCGTTATTAGGTGTTGCCACCTAGTGGATAGCCTATTTTCTAATATGACTGTATAGTCTACTGCAAGGAATGCGTCTGCTAAATTATTGAATTTAAATGTATAAAATGTAAACAAAACATTAAAATAAGAAAAAAAATGAGTGCAGTAGCCACTGATCTATAATAGATAATAGTCTGTCATTATGTATAGCCTATTGATCGGTGGTAGTAGCCCAAAGGATGTCATGCGCTTAGTAACAGATGTAGAGGCATTTACATTTTAAAAACAGCTTAAAAACAGACTTAATTAAATTTACTGTAGGTTTTTTAAAACTTTTTTTTATCTGTGCAAACATATTTCTGTGAAATACGCGTTAGGTTGCACAGAAGAAAGCCGATTTATGACATACTGATATAGCGGCAGAGGACTGTTATTTTGTTGAACGAACTGAAGATGGCGTCACTGGCTCAGATTTGATTGACCAATCGGCTGAAAGGGGCGTGTAATGACCGCCCACATGTGGAAAACGAGATTTGAAGTTGTGTTTCCATTTTCTATCCGTGACCCGAAAAAACGAAAATCGAGTCAAAATCTTGTTTTTCCGTTTTTTTTAACAAATGAAAAAACGGGAAACGACCGTTTCCTCGTTTCTGCGTATTTCATTTCAAATTGGAAAACAAACTATCAAAACGTACACGGACCCTTCCGCTATTATTGATTTGACTGCACTGACACTATCAGATTGAACTGAATAATGACTCTATTGTCTGAATTTAAATGCGTCTCACATTTGATGAAGTTTGCATCACTGATTCTGTTTATTACTGAATCAATCTGTGAATTTGTACCTTCAGAGCTGCTTTCCTCATCATCTTCACTCTTGAGTTTGTTTTCTTCCGTTCTGTCTGTATTCACAGTTAGATGATCAGAGGAAGTGTTCGGGTGTCTTTGCTTCAGATGCAGATTTACTGTGGCGTCTCGTGGCTCACGTGTCTCTACTGCAGAACCGGGAATAAGAGGCGATTTGGCCTGAGGCTTTGGTTCTGAAGACTCTTCCTGTGAGGAAACGATCGCACCCGCTTCATCCTCGTCCTCTGAGCTGCTCGTGATGACGTACGCCCTGCGCTTGTGGACCGTCTGCTCCGTGACGGGGCTCTGGATGGCCTGTAGAGTTCGAGGTGACACACTTCCATCTTCATCATCTGATCCAGTCGCACTGCATCCTCTGGTTTTGCCGGCTTCCTCCTCAGAGCCACTGTCCATCATGGTGCTCTGGATGGCCTGTAGAGTTTGAGGTGACACACTTCTATCTTCATCATCAGATCCAGTCGTCCTGCGTCCTCTGGTTTTCCTCTGGATTTCCTCCTCAGAGCCGCTGTCCATCATGGCGCTCTGGATGGCCTGTAGAGTTCGAGGCGACGCACTTCCGTCTTTTTCATCAGATCTAGTCGTCTTGTGTCCTCTGGTATCGATGGCTTCCTCCTCAGAGCTGCTGTCCACCATGGCGCTCTGGATGGCCTGAAGCGTGCGAGGAGATGCCGGTGCTCCTCCTGACGCCAACAGATCCTCCTCAGCACAGGAGGATGAGGAGGAAGGCTTGTTCTCCTCCTCCTCTGTCATGGGCCGCCACAAGGGCTCCGGCTTTCCTTTAGGCTTCCCTTTGCGTTCCCACGGACAGCTGGACCACAGCGCTGGAGCCGACTGACTCTCTGGAGCGCTGGGCTTCTTCTGAGACCCTGAAGATCAGAATAAGAAAGTTTTGCCGTATTTTAGTAGGACACTAGCAGATTTTTTTTTTTTAAGAAATGTATTATTTTATTCATCAATGATGCATTAGATTATGTTTCTGCCACTGAATAAAAAATAAAAGGTAATTGTGACTTTTTATCTCACAATTCTGACTTATTTTTCTCAGAATTACATGATATAAACTTACAATTCTGAGGAAAAACCTCAGAATGGGTGAAAATTGCGAGAAAAAAGTCAGAATTGCGAGATATAAAGTCAGAATTGCAAAAAAAAGTCAGAATTACAAGATAAAAAGTCAAAATTGCGACAAAGTCAGAATTACGAGATATAAAGTCAGAATTGTGACAAAGTCAGAGTTACGAGATAAAAAGTCAAAATTGCGACAAAGTCAGAATTACCAGATATAAAGTCATAATTGCGACATATAAAGTTAGAATTGCGAGATAAAAAGTCAGAATTGCGAGATAAAAAGTCAGAACTACGACAAAGTCAGAATTGCGAGATAAAAAGTCAAAATTGCGAAAAAGTCAGAATTGCGAGATAAAAAGTCAGAACTACGACAAAGTCAGAATTACCAGATATAAAGTCAGAATTGCGACAAAGTCAGAATTACGAGATAAAAAGTCAAAATTGCGACAAAGTCAGAATTACCAGATATAAAGTCATAATTGCGACATATAAAGTTAGAATTGCGAGATAAAAAGTCAGAATTGCGACAAAGTCAGAGTTACGAGATATAAAGTCAGAACTGTGAGATATAAAGTCAGAATTGCGAGATAAAAAGTCAGAACTACGACAAAGTCAGAATTACCAGATATAAAGTCAGAATTGCGACATATAAAGTTAGAATTGCGAGATAAAAAGTCAGAATTGTGAGATAAAAAGTCAGGATTGCGACAAAGTCAGAATTACGAGATAAAAAGTCAAAATTGCGACAAAGTCAGAATTACCAGATATAAAGTCATAATTGCGACATATAAAGTTAGAATTGCGAGATAAAAAGTCAGAATTGCGACAAAGTCAGAGTTACGAGATATAAAGTCAGAACTGTGAGATATAAAGTCAGAATTGCGAGATAAAAAGTCAGAATTGCGAGATAAAAAGTCAGAATTGCGAGATAAAAAGTCAGAACTACGACAAAGTCAGAATTGCGAGATAAAAAGTCAGGATTGCAACAAAGTCAGAATTACGAGATATAAAGTCAGAACTGTGAGATATAAAGTCAGAATTGCGACATATAAAGTCAGAATTGCGAGTTAAGTCAGAATTACAAGATATAAAGTCAGAATTGCGAGTTATAGTCAGAATTACGAGTTATAAAGTCAGAACTACGACAAAGTCAGAATTGCGAGATAAAAAGTCAAAATTGCGAGATAAAAAGTCAGGATTGCAACAAAGTCAGAATTACGAGATATAAAGTCAGAACTGTGAGATATAAAGTCAGAATTGCGACATATAAAGTCAGAATTGCAACATATAAACTCAGAATTGCGAGTTAAGTCAGAATTACAAGATATAAAGTCAGAATTGCGAGTTATAGTCAGAATTACGAGTTATAAAGTCAGAACTACGACAAAGTCAGAATTACGAGATATAAAGTTAGAATTGCGACAAAGTCAGAATTACCAGATATAAAGTCATAATTGCGACATATAAAGTTAGAATTGCGAGATAAAAAGTCAGAATTGCAAGATAAAAAGTCAGGATTGCGACAAAGTCAGAATTGCAAGATAAAAAGTCAGAATTGCGAGATAAAAAGTCAGAATTGCGACAAAGTCAGAGTTACGAGATATAAAGTCAAATTTGCGACAAAGTCAGAATTACCAGATATAAAGTCATAATTGCGACATATAAAGTTAGAATTGCGAGATAAAAAGTCAGAATTGCGAGATATAAAGTCAGAATTGCGACAAAGTCAGAGTTACGAGATATAAAGTCAAAATTGCGACAAAGTCAGAATTACCAGATATAAAGTCATAATTGCGACATATAAAGTTAGAATTGCGAGATAAAAAGTCAGAATTGCGAGATAAAAAGTCAGAATTGCGAGATAAAAAGTCAGAACTACGACAAAGTCAGAATTGCGAGATAAAAAGTCAGGATTGCAACAAAGTCAGAATTACGAGATATAAAGTCAGAATTGCGACATATAAAGTCAGAATTGCGAGTTAAGTCAGAATTACAAGATATAAAGTCAGAATTGCGAGTTATAGTCAGAATTACGAGATATAAAGTCAGAACTGTGAGATATAAAGTCAGAATTGCGACATATAAAGTCAGAATTGCAACATATAAACTCAGAATTGCGAGTTAAGTCAGAATTACAAGATATAAAGTCAGAATTGCGAGTTATAGTCAGAATTACGAGTTATAAAGTCAGAACTACGACAAAGTCAGAATTGCGAGATAAAAAGTCAAAATTGCAAGATAAAAAGTCAGAACTACGACAAAGTCAGAATTACGAGATATAAAGTTAGAATTGCGACAAAGTCAGAATTACCAGATATAAAGTCATAATTGCGACATATAAAGTTAGAATTGCGAGATAAAAAGTAAGAATTGCAAGATAAAAAGTCAGGATTGCGACAAAGTCAGAATTGCGTGATAAAAAGTCAGAATTGCGAGATAAAAAGTCAGAATTGCGACAAAGTCAGAGTTACGAGATATAAAGTCAAAATTGCGACAAAGTCAGAATTACCAGATATAAAGTCATAATTGCGACATATAAAGTTAGAATTGCGAGATAAAAAGTCAGAATTGCGAGATAAAAAGTCAGAATTGCGAGATAAAAAGTCAGAACTACGACAAAGTCAGAATTGCGAGATAAAAAGTCAGGATTGCAACAAAGTCAGAATTACGAGATATAAAGTCAGAATTGCGACATATAAAGTCAGAATTGCGAGTTAAGTCAGAATTACAAGATATAAAGTCAGAATTGCGAGATATAAAGTCAGAATTGCGCGATATAAAGTCAGAATTGCGAGATAAGTCAAAATTGCGACAAAGTCAGAATTGCGAGATAAAAAGTCAGAATTACGACAAAGTCAGAATTACGAGATATAAAGTCAGAATTGCGAGATAAAAAGTCAGAATTACGAGATAAAAAGTCAGAATTGCGAGATATAAAGTCAGAATTACGAGATAAAAATCTGAATGATTTCTGAAGGATCATGTGAAACTGAAGACTGGAGTAATGATGCTGAAAATTCAGCTTTGATCACAGGAATAAATTATATTTTACTTAATATTCACATAGAAACCAGATGTTTTACATTGTAATAATATTTCACTATTTTTACTGTATTTTTGATCAAATAAGTATAGTAAAAACATTTTAAAAATCGTACCGATCCCAAACTTTTGAACACTCAAAGCTACAGATGTGAACTAAAAGCCATTTGACAGGATTTTCCCAGACCTTTAATGAGGATGTAGTGGGACGAGTCCTCAGACACGAGCCGGCGGACCTCCATGTCATGATCTTTGCTCTCCGCTCCTCCAGTGCCGCGCTGGTTCATCTCCTGCTCCACTCCCTCTAGACGCTGGTTGAGCTTGTTCCTCTGCAGGAGACCGGCCAGCTGATACTGCGAGAACTCGCCTGACCTCTGAGAGACCAGCGGTCGGAGTTAAAGACATTGATAAACAAGACAGAAACACTGAGGATGTTTGTGACGGGCGTTACCTCCGGTGGTTTGTGGTACAGTGTACGTCGCCTCTTGTTGAATTCCTTCAGTTCTTTCAAGATTTCGTGTTTGATCTCCGGAGGCATGAGGGAAAACTCCTCCGAGTTGATGTCTACAGAGTTAGGATTGTCATAGATCTCTTCCTGAAGAAAGAAATCACGCGGTATATAAGCATTAACATCTGTGAAGCTGCTTGGAAACAGCTCGGATGTGATTCCTCTCACCTGGAATCTGCTGAAGGTCGATTCGTCTCCGTCTCTTTCCTCCTCCGAACTACACTCATAAAGATTCAAATGAAGACGTTTTCCTTCATCATCATCATCATCATCATCATGTGTTGTATGTCCCTGACCTCACCTGCTCTTGTCTTGGTCCTCGTCCGGAGGAAGCGCGGGAAGAACGTACAAGTCATCCTGATCATCCCGTCTCACAGACGACAGGCTGGGAATTGATTCCTGACTGCGGGAAAAGAAAAACAGCACGTTTTTGAACATGTTTTGAGCTGCGAACGTGAATTAAAGCTCGTACCTTTGATCCCCGAGAGCTGCTTTGATGGCCTGTCTCTTCAGAAACGTCCGGAGGAGTTTTTCATTGGTCTGTCGGGACTCGCGGCTCAATTCCTCCCTCCGCTGTCTCCGGATGGCCTGAGCGGGTTCAGATTGTTGTTATTCCTCCGTGAATCTCAGAAGATGTTTCACACACAGATTTAAAGCTCACCAGCGTCTGTTTCTTGAGCAGCGGCGCGTCTCCGTCGTACACAAACACGGGCCGGATGCGGAAGAACAGCAGCTTGCAGAGCCGGTGGAAGAGCGTGAGGAGATGAGCGTTCTGAACCGCGTTCCCGTCTCGATCCCGAACACCTTTGACCGCCTGATTCAGCCAGATACTGATGTCTGTCACCAGTGAGTCACGGATACAAACTGACCAGTGATGCTGCTGACCGTTTAATACAATCAGAGTCATTTTCATTCATTGCATTACAGTCGTGGGAATTTGGGGGAATGTGTGTATATATAAGTGTGTGTTATCAAAACAAAAAATTGAAATTTTGGTTCACGGTCACTAAGGGGCGCCAAAACGACCGATAAGAGCGGAGCCACTTTTACTAAAATGGCTATAATTCGAGAACAAAATTAGATATTTGCACTCGCTCAGTCTTTGGTCACGATACAAAATTGTGTCTATTGGCCACTAGGTGGCGGTATAACTTGAAAAAAAACATGAAAACAGCTGTAACTATGCAAACGTTAGTCCGATCGACTTGAAATTTGGCATACAGTGTCTTGGTCCAAGGGGACATGATAGTCTATGAGGACATTGGCGTATCTCAAAAAACATGGCCGCCATCGGCCAATGAAGTTTGAAAATGAAGTTTGAGCACCTATTGGACAAGGTTAACGGTGGCTGATCGGAACAAAACTCGGTGGGCATGATTGACTCATGGGCCTGGAGGTCTGTAAAAATTTTGAAAGAAATAGGCCACAAGTTGGCGCTAACGAGTTTTACGCCTCAGTAAACATATGGAGTTTCACAGATCCACACAATATGCCTATCATTTGATAGATCTCCTCATGCTGAACAATTTTGCCTCAAGAACCAATGCTGTCAATCAAATCGTTCATTAATTATTCGTAAATATGTGAAAAAACTACTTTTGCGAACTAGTCCTAGGTTTTTCGCCCAATCGGAACAAAACCAGTGCAGGTCAATTCTCTGGACTTTCTAGATCAATAATTATCAAAAAAAAGTTGAACTTTACCCTTTGGGTCGCTATAACTGGGTCATTTAGAAAATGGGTGTGGCTAAATACGCCAAAAAGCATATTAAACCTAAACAAAAACCCAGAACTTCACGAAAATAGGTGAGCACATGCAACATATGACTCTAAAGACGCATGCCAATTTTTGTGTAGATCGGACAATGGGTGGCGCTATAACTGTTAAAAATCTTTAAAAAAACATATGTTTTTAATGGTTTTGGATGAGAATGTGTATAACTTTGGGTGTGGTCGACTTATATTCACGGGAGTCACGTCTTTAGACTCCTGAATCCTTGCCGAGTCCAACGATACCAGACTTGCCAGGTTTTGGCTTATGGTTTGTGCAACGTTGTGATTTGGCGCTTTAAAAACTTTTGCGAATATCTTCAAAATTGTTTATCCGATCGAGACGAAACCACCGTAGGAAACACGGCACCTAAGTTGGTTTACTATATGGTAAAGCCCAAATTTCAAAATTTTGATAGGAAGTGGCAAAAAAATCCAATCAAAGATGTTTTTGGGTCATTTTTTATGCTCTCATATATATAAGCATCTATAACTTAAAAACGAAATTAACACACGTGTATGGGCACACTCTGAGGACACCTAAAAAAGTGTTGGCGATCGGGCAATAGGTGGCACTATAACTATCAAAAAACCTTTAAAACATATTTTTCCTTATTAAATTGCCTGTATTGGCTGTAAAAGGTCTTTTGCATCTATGATCTAAGTGTTTGCATGCTTGCTGAATAAAATATAATGACTTTTTATGTGCTTAAAGGCCTTAAAGTGCTTGAACCCCGGTAAATGCTGCTTGCAGCTTTGATTATGTGTGTATTTGCTGTAGTGTTTATTTAGGGAAGAAGAGAGTCAATCCTGCAGGAAAGGATACCGACAGCCAAGATCTTCCCCTCCAGAGTTTCGGGATTGACGGGTTTTCCCGTGCTTTCCAAGAGCCTCCACAGTCCATGAACTCCCATCACACCTGACCACAGCAGGAAAACATCTTCATCATCATCATCATCATCAACTTTCACACAGTGTAAAGCAGAACCGTGAGAAGCCCTGTCAAAATTATGACATAAATTAAAATTATGAGAGAAAAAAGTAAGAATGAAGGTCAAAATTTTGAGAAAACCATGTAAATTATGAGATTAAACAGTCATAACAGTGAGACAAAAAGTCAAAAACTGTCCGACTTTTTATGTTATAATTATTATGACCTAGAACATAATAATTACCTCATAATTATGACTTAGGATGTTATAATTTTGACTTTTTATATCATAATTATGATTTGGTGTGTCACAATTTGGAAATTTTACTCAAACGCTGTAGAAATACAAAACCGCAACAACAACAATAAAGTGGTGATGAATCTATTATTTTTGATTATAATGGGATTGTTTATTATTCATTGTTCAGATGTTTAAATGATGATATTTTATAAAAATCACACACAGACCTGCTGCTTACAGCGTCTGAACCATAACATCCGGTCCGCTGGAAACACATACTGAGCACTTCCGTTCCGCCGCTCATCGGTTCCGCCGCGATCAGCTGCTTCCGCTTTTATCATGGATTCCGTGAGCGCGACACTGTGAGGTACGTGGCAAAATTTTATATGAAACAAATACAAGATTTTATTACTTAGTTCGTTCATTAATATCTTCGTGATTGAATGAGATTCGCGGCTTTACCTGCCATCATCAGAAGCGAGTGTTTGTTGTGTGACACACTCCTGATAAACAGAGATAAACTACACAAAGGTCGAGACTGTTTATCTTTATTTGTTTATCATGTTTTGAAGAAACTGATTTCTCTGGTGAGTTAACTAGTGTTGAGCTAACTGATGTAAACCTCTTTCATTATTACATATTAATGACTAATTAATCAGGTTTGATCAGGTCAAGACAATAAACCAGCTTTACTGGATTAATCCTGACTAACTAATGCTTATTTATTTCTTATCGTTTGATTTGTTATAGATATTCATATTTAAACCACACACCAGTGAACAATAAAATTTCCGATGTGTTAATCTATCTATCTATCTATCTATCTATCTATCTATCTATCTATCTATCTATCTATCTATCTATCTATCTATCTATCTATCATTGTATTTGTTTATTAAAATGGACTTGCGTCATAAAATGTTAATACAATTATACATTTTTGTTTTAAAATTAAACAGAAATTATTAAAATATTTTATTGTAAATTGTAAAATATAAAATTAGTTTATTGCAATGTAATTTATTATAAAACATAAAAAATGATTATTAAAATGTTATTTTTATTATAAAATGAAAAAATAAAATCTTTATTAAAATGATATTTTATTATAATGTTTAAAATATAAAATTTGCTTTTTACAATGTTATTTTATTATAAAACTAAAAAATAAAGGCTTTATATATTATTTTTAATTTAAAATGTAAAAATGTACAATTTATATATTTTATTTAATAACATTTGTTTATTCAAATCTTATTTTTATTATAAATTTTAAGATGTAAAATTTGTTTTACAATGTTATTTTTATTATAACATTTTTAAAAATGTTTATTAAAATGTTATTTTTATTATAAAATGTAAAAAAAAATAATTCTTATTTTTATTATAAAAAGCAAAAATTGTTTATACAAATGTTTTATTAAAAATGTAAAAAATAAATAATGTTTATTAAAATGATATTATAATATACAATTTATTTTACAATGTTATTATAGAATGTAAAATATAACGTTTATTTATTAAAATGTTATTTTTTGCTGTAAAACGTAAAAAATAAAAGGTTTATATATATTATTAATTTAAAATTTTAAAAATTTGTGTATTTTTAATTTTTATTATACAATTTAAAAAAAAATATTAAAATGTTATTTTTATTATAAAATGTAAAACATTAAATTAGTTTATTAATTTTATTTTTGTTATAAAATGCAAAATTTGTTTATTATAATGTTATTTATTATACAATTTTAAAATAAAACTTACTACAGTGTTAATTTTGTGCAGGGGTCTGGACTTGCATGCTAATAAAGTACATTTGTGTATAAAATTTGAAGAAAAAAAAAGGTTTATTAATATGTTGAAAATGTTATTATTATAAAAAAAATATATATATATATATATATAATATATTTGCTGTGCATGAGTCGTCTAGAATGCTGCAGCCTAACATTTTAATAATAAATCTAACATTTGTGTGAAATGTGTTTTCAGGCGGTAGATCGTGAAGGACAGTCATGTCGGCTGAAGTGATCATCAAAGGTGAGTCCATCTGTCCATCATCATGTGATGTTCACAGTAAGTCAGGTCATCAGCTGATCTTCTGTCGCACGTCTGTCTCAGATGTGGCTGTCCGCGGCCCCGGCGACGGCATGGAGACCTACAAGCCTCCGGCGGCCCCTGAGTTGTCCGTGGAGGCTCCGCTCCTGAAGCTGGCCTCTCCGAAGCGCAGTCCGAGAGCCGCGGCGCCGGGAGTCCTGCACCTGGGGAAGGTGAGCAGGGACGCCTGCACGGAGCTGGAGGCCGTGAGGATCGTGGTTCCCCGCTCCGCCATCAGCCGGAGCGCTCGCGCGGCGCCTCACGCTGAAGACCGAGGGTCCCCTCAGCACGGGGACGAGCGTCCTCCCTCACCCGAGCCGCTGGACTACAGGAGCGCCCTGGAGAAGCTGCAGAACTCGGAGCGCCGCCTGCTGCAGGATAAAGAGGGCCTGTCCAACCAGCTGCGCGTCCAGACAGAGGTCAGGCCAGCTTGATCTGACCATTTCTGTTAGCTTTAATATGATTCAGTTCACATTTATTTGTATAGCGCTTTTCACAATACATACAGTTACACAGCAGCTTCACAGAGAATACATCAACATTACACTGTAGAGTGATCTGTTATCAGAGATGACTGTCAGTTTCAGCAAACAATGTGTTAATATAAGCTAGAACCAATGAGAAGGATTGAAAACATGTTAAAAATGATAAAATTTGGAGTGGTTCATGTTGATCCAGCATGTTCATAATTATATAATATCTTGTTGTTAACATTTGAATTAAGTTTTAGTTTTTAATATAATTATTTTTTTGTTTTGTTTAGCATTTTAATAGAGCTTTAATTATCTTCATTTATATATATTTTTGCATTTTAAGAAGTTTTAATTATTTTTAATACAGTTAAACCATATGTGTTTTTAACATTTTAAGTTGTAATTATCTTAAATATAATTAAATGATATTTAATTTTTTTCACATTTTAGTTTTAAC
The DNA here is from genome assembly GCF_024489055.1 of Chanodichthys erythropterus. Taxonomy (NCBI): domain Eukaryota; kingdom Metazoa; phylum Chordata; class Actinopteri; order Cypriniformes; family Xenocyprididae; genus Chanodichthys; species Chanodichthys erythropterus. Next base: position 1,270,398 of record NC_090232.1, read on the forward strand.
TATCTTTAATATATTTAAAAAAAGTTTTTGCATTTCAATTAAGTTTTAATTATTTATTATGTTTTAGTATTTTAATTATTTTAATTCTTTTTAACATAAATAATTGATGTTTTTGCATTTTAATTGGTATCATTTTGTTTTTAATATATTTAAATTATTTTTTTTGTATTTTTAGCATTGTAATCAAGTTTTAATTATGCATTTAAATAAGTTTTAATTATTTTTAATATAATTAATATACATTTTTTAACACACCTTGGTTTTAATTGTCTTTAATATATTTAAATATTTTTTTTTTTATATTTTTGTTTTGCATTTTAATTGTTTTAATTATTTTTAATATAATTATTAAGTAAATAAATGTTTTATATATATATATATTTTAACTATTTTTAAATATACATTTTTTTCAAATTATTTTTTATTGCAGTTAAACCATTTTTGTGCTTTTAGCATTTTAATTAAATTTTAATTCTTTTTAATATAATTAAATATTTTTTGCATTTTAATGAAATGTTAATTTTTAATATTATTACATTTTTTTTTGTTTTTAGCATTACATTTTAATTACGTTTTAATTAAGTTACAATTATCAATAATATAGTTAAATAATTTTTTGTTTATAGCATTTAGCAAATTTAATTAAGGTTTAATTATTTTTAATGAAACCATTTTTGTTATTAGTGTTTTAATGAAGATTAATTATTTTTAATGTAATAAAACAATTTTTTGTATTAAGCATTTTATTGCATTTTAATGATATTTTATAAAGTTTTAAACCTTTGTGTTTAGTACGATGCAGTTTTATACAATGTGTTTCTGACTTTATACACAGTGGAGATTTTAGTTCGATTCAGTGCGATTCTGTGTTTCCTGTGTGATGTGAACTACAGTAGAGTTCAGTAAATATTGTAAAGAAAGAAGTCTCTCCAATCCCTCATGTGTGCGTGTGTTGATGACGTCCTCAGGTGAACCGGGAGCTGAAGAAGCTGCTGGTGGCGTCGGTGGGCGACGACCTGCAGTATCACTTTGAGCGACTCGCGCGAGAGAAGAACCACCTGATCCTGGAGAACGAGGCTCTGGGGCGGAGCCTGACGCACACGGCCGAGCAGCTGGAGCGCATGAGCATTCAGTGCGACGTCTGGAGGAGCAAGTTCCTCGCCAGCCGGTGAGACTGACGATGATGATGACTGAAGCTGGAGTTCATCTTATAGGAATGGATGTTCATGTGAAAATGCTCATGTGTGTTTGTTCTTGTAGCGTGATGGCGGAGGAACTGACCAATGCCAGAGCAGCTCTGCAGCGGCAGACGCGAGACGCTCAGTGTGCGATTCAGGATCTTCTGCGAGAAAGAGACGAGTTCTCCAGAGACATGCTGCACACGCACAGGTACTGCTTCAGACAGAGCTGCCATCGTCAGCCGAAATCAGTGTGATTGACAGTGTGGGTTTGATTGACAGGTCTCTGGAGCAGCTGCTGGTGTCTCTGCAGTGGGGTCGACAGCAGACGTATTATCCCAGCGCGCAGCCGCTCAGCACCGGAGAACTGGCCGCAGCCAATCACAAGCTCGCAGACGCCATCAACTCACACCTGCTGGGGAACGTGAGCGGCAGCGGCGGCCCGAAGAAGAGCCAGAGCCGGATCCAGAACCAGAACCAGAGCCGGAGCTCAGAGCTCTGCAACACGCCGGCCGAGAAGATGGCCGAGAAGGTGCTTTCTCAAATAATTACTAGAAATTAATTCATCAGAACTTAATAATTATTAATTATTCTGTTTGACGAAACATTGCAGAAGCTTCTCGCTGTTAGTTTAGATGTTTGAAAGCCTTCATGATCCTGGTTGTCGTTCAGGTGCTGCGGAGTCTCGACCCCATTTCCTGCTCTGAACAGGAAGTGGCCGCGTCCCCGTCTGACCCGTCTCATTCGCCCTTCCTGCCCGGTAAGAAGAGCATCGGCCGCTTCCACCCGTACACGCGCTACGAGAACATCACCTTCAACTGCTGCGAGCGCTGCAGCGGCGAGCTCACGGTGCTCTGATGGACGCCAGACAAACCCTCGTGGATCAGATGTGGACGTGTTTCACCTGCATGATTATATTTCTTCACTCAGAAGATGCTGTGCAGTGAAAGTGACACTGACAATGACAAAATTCATTATAGTGGATTATTCTTCTGCTGATTTTAAGATGTAAACGCTGTGAGATGTTGTGAGTCTGAACGCAGTGCAGGATGTGTTCATGTGATGCTGACTAACCGTGACTGTTTCACACTTCATCAATATGAATCTGAAGTGTTTCTGGACCAGAGTGGATAAAATCTTTGTTTTTAAAGCATTTTCTATCATTTCCCTTTACCAGAATAAATACTTTGGAGTGAAACGGTTTTCTTTTCTTGTTTTTACCCATCATGCTATTTGAAAATTATATTCTTGATTCTTTGATATATTAAAATGAGTAATAAATTAGAATAATAATTAGAAATTAATTGATTTATCATGAGAAATTAATCATTAGAAATGCATTAATTGGTAAGAATTTAGTTAGATAAAAATAAGAAATTATAATATGAAATTTATTAGAAAATAATTCATAAGAAAAAATTAGATAAATTATAATACAGAATAATTAGACATTCATTAATTCATAAATTAATAATTAGAGTAATAGTAATGAATTACAATAATAAGGAATTAATAATTAAATGCATTCGTAAGAAGAAAATAATTTGATTAAAAATATGAAATTAGAATAAGAATTCATAAATTAATAATTAAAGAAATAACAGATATTCATTAAACCGTAAGCAATTAAAAATTAGATTAATAAGAAATTAATAATTAGAAATAATTGAATAATAATTCATAATAAGAAATGAACAATTAGATTAATAATAAATTAGAATAAGAAATAATCATTAGAAATTTGATTAATTTGTGAGAATTTAATTTGCATTAAAATATGAATTTATTTCTAATTATGAATTTCTTAAGAACAAATTGAAAATTAGATAATTTATTATTTATTAGAAATTAATTTGTAGGAATTTAATAGATTAAAAATAAGAAATTAGAGTAAGAAACTAATAATTAGAAATTCATCAAACTGTAAGAAGAAATTAAAAATGTAATAAGAAATTACATTAGGAATAATTAAAAATTCATTAATATTTAAGAATTTAATATATTAAATTAATAACCAGAAATAAATTCATAAGAAATTAATAATTAGATAAGAATAATAAATAAATCATAATTTTTTTTTTTTTTTCTGCCAATTTGATTTAATCATCATGAAAATAATGTCAAAATGCAAAACATGTTAATACTCCGTAGGGGTTATCGCGATTAATCGTTTGCAAAATAAAAGTCTGCGTTTACGTAATATATATGTGTGTGTTCTGTGTATAATAATTATGAATATATAAATACACACACATTCATGTATATATTTAAGAAAAATTTTATATTTATATGTAAAATATTTGTTTATATGTAATATAAAATATATATAAATATATATATTTATAACACATGCATATATTTCTAAACTTTATACCTGTATGTGTGTGTATTTATATATACATAATTATTATACACAGAACACACACATATATATTACGTAAACGCAGACTTTTATTTTGCAAACGATTAATCGCGGTTAATCGTTGCAGCCCTAATACTCCGAAAAACAGGCTTTATCATCTTTATGTAAATAAATTTCCTATTTTTATCTTCTGATTTTGGTGTGAAATATAAGCACAATTCGGTTGAATCAACCATATGAAATAAAATAATAAATCAACCATATGAAATAAAATAAAATAATAAATCAACCATATGAAATAAAATAAAATAATAAATCAACCATATGAAATAAGAGGCACCTGAAATCATTTTTATTGACTCACAATAACTCAATTAAAGGGAAATAAACAGTATTACATTCTTAACCTTCTTCCTCCCACCACATCTTTCTTTCCTTTCTTTTGTGTCCGTCAGTTTTATTCTTCTGCCCTCGAGGAGCAGCAGGTTCATCACGGACGGATTGAGTCTTTACAGTTCTCACAAACGCTCCGGTCTTCTGGCGCTGATGAAAGCCGCAGTGTTTCCTCTTCGGCACGAACTCCAGCGCCTGCTTCCAGCTGCCCGTGTCTTTAACCGTGGTCAGGATGCGGATCATCTGATCCAGGGTCAGATTCTTGGCGCCCGAGTCCCAGTCCAGATACTCGTCCAGCGGGAGGCGCGCCGTGGCCAGCTTGAGGCGTTTGGCGTTGGCCAGCGAAACGCCCGAGTGAATGGAGCGGTCCACCATCGCGCCCACGACGTACACCTTCCCGTGCTCGAAGGTGCGCAGGACGTTGTGCGAGTCGGCCGTGAGGTAGACCAGATCCTCGCGGGGAAACACGTCCACGGGGCGGCGCGCGGTGGCCGTGATGAGCAGCCGTTTCCAGGTTTCCTCTCCGTAGCGTTTGAGGAGCTCGCGGTGATAGGCGCCCCCCGGCTGCAGGCCGCAGAAGTGCAGGTGAAACGGGTCTGCGGCGCGGCGGTTCCAGCCTTCCGTCTCCAGCAGCTGCGACACGGTGTTCTCCATCTCCCGCCGCGTCATGTGCTGCTCGTAGCTCATGTCGTACACCAGTGGCTGGCCGAAGCGCATGGCCTGCGCCGCCCGCCAGTTCTGCAGCCGATCCATGGAGCTGTTCCAGAACTTCATCAGGAAGGTGTTCTTGAGTCCTTCTCGCTCCTCTCGCTCCTCTGTTTCTGCGTCCGTGTCCCTCTCCGACTTCTTCTTATCCCGCTTCTCCTTCTTGGAGATCTTGTGCGCTTCTTTAATAGCGAGAAACTTCAGGAACTTCCTCTTGGCGGATTTGGTGGTCAGCGCGGCGAGATCCTCCAGCTGCTCGTCCGTGATGTTCTTCGGAACAAACTTCCCGGCCTGATGCCACATCTCCACCAGCTCGCGGTTGACGTCCAGCGCTGACGGACTCGGATCCAGCGCCTGAGATTTCATCACGGACTTCCACGCGTCCAGGTCCAGCTTCTCGGCCGCATCTTTCCTGGCTGTCCGGGTGGTGCTGATGGGTCTGACGGTGAGGAGCGTCTGAGTGCAGCTCCGTCTCACGGCCAGCGAACACGAGCGCAGAAACATCACGCATGCCTGGATCACCTGAAGAAGCAGGAAAAGAGGCGGAGTTACGTTACAAACACCATCACTATATGAAGTCTTGAACATAAACAACATCTGCAAAGTTACGATGATCAAAGTTTAATGCAAAGGGAGATATTTTCTCTGTTAAAGAACTACAACAAACAACGAGCTTCTGGGTTAGTGACATCACAAACCCCAATATTTGCATAAACCCCGCCCCCGAGAACATGTAACAAAGGGGGCGGGGCCATGTTGGGCTGCTTTAGAGAAGAGGAAGAGTTGTTTTTGTAAATGCCGTCATTTTACGCCGGACTGCTTCACAAACGAGGGTCAATTCAACACAAAAGATGAACATGACGGCACATGCTAGTGGATGAGTTGAATCAACTCCACAGCAACTACATCAATTTATCCACTAACCATTCAGAAACGTCTAAAAGTTGTAACTTCTTCCTGAGTCTCTCCATCAGTGTCGACTCCGGTTTGAACAATGTAAGGCTGAACACTTTCCTCATTTTGGCTGCGTGAGATTCTCCAGCTTTGTTGTTGTTGAGCTGTTAAAGCTCCGCCCTCTTCTGGAAAGGGGAGCTCATTTGCATTTAAAGGGACACACACAAAGGGTGTGTTTTTGCTCACACCCAAATAGAGTCAAATTTGACAAGCTATAATAAATGATCTGTGGGGGATTTTGAGCTGAAACTTCACACACACATTCTGGAGACACCAGAGACTGATATTACATCTTGTGAGAGGAGCATTATAGGTCCACTTTAAGTCTTGACCAGTCTTGGTTTTAGATGACAAACTTGTAAGACTAGTCTAAGCAGTTCATGCAACTAGGTTCTCTCAAAGTTCTTCCACTAACATTAATAGAACATTTGGTGAAAGTAGTCTTTAATAATGTTCTCTAAATGCGAGCACAAAAGCATCATGGAGCGTTCATTGAACGTTTGAATAACGTTTTTTTAAGGGGGGGACATTAAGGCAAAAACACTGTTTTTTCAGACACCTGTCATTATTTTACAAATTTTTCACTTTTTGGCTTTTCATAAAGTGTTTTTTCAGACTGGTGGAAAGAAAACATCCAAAATACACTTTTAAGTGTTTATTTTATAGCACTTTATCAATTTGTATCAACAGATTTAAATTACAGTAAATATCTTTAAAGGCCGTTTTCTCGAAATGAGTTTTTTCTCCTGCTCTGAGTCAGAAATCTCCACTTCAGCAGAACTTTACAGTTTTATTTCTGTCTATATTCTGAAGATTTTTACAGAGGGATTTGGTGATATATATAATTTGCCTGATTTTATACATTTTATTCCTAAAAAAATGGTGAAAATTATTATTTTTTTTTTGGCTGTTGATAGAATTTTCTGATTTATGGAGTGATTGAAAGATATCCAATTTCCGTTTGAATTTAATATGTCAAAAAAATGTAATGAGAATTTTGAACCTGACATCATCCAATTTTCAGATTTGCGTTCTAGAAATGTATGCAAATTAGTGCATATTTAATTAGATAACACCTCATTTACATATTTAAACATAACTTGTAATACAAAAAAAGTTGCAATTTTTAATGTAACCAATAAGCTGGGGAAGTATAGTGATATCTATTAGTTATTTTTTTTGTCTCGCCTTAAATGTTGCTGCTGGTTTCAGAACGTTCAGAGAACATTCAAAAGTAACGGTTTCCAGAATGTTTGAAGAATGATACAATGTAATGTTCCCTTAACGTTTTTAGAACATTTAAACAACTGGATGTTCGTTTAGTTAAATTGTCACATCAGTAAAATGCGATTGGCGCAAAAAATGTATAATAAAGACTTAACAGAAACATTTAAACAGCAAAATGACAATAAAAATAACTATTAATTATAAAACAGCAAGATATCACGCAAAAATACTGTTCTGTTTTTGGGTATAATTCACAAAAATATTCCAAGACTCGTTTGAAATTAAGTGAAAATTCAGCATTTACGGCGATATAACAGAACTGTGACAACTAGCCACGATCTCCTCTACATCTATTATAACATGCACACATATCACAAAAGCAAAATCAATTTACCATCAGCAGTATTTCTGTATGTTCCCTCAGAAGTCAGTAAGGACACACGCTGCTGCTGTCATGTGGATGTCTGTGTGCAACAATAAAAAAAGACCGTGCTGATGTCCTTTCGCTTATCTTTAATAATTTGATATTGTAAAAGATGATTGAATGCCATAATGTGAAGTTATTCATGTTATTTAAAATAGTAAAATAACTACTATCACTAATAGTAACACATTTATGTTGCGTTGCAAAGGATGTAGGAACTATTGATGGGGTTTCTAGTCGGCTCATATTTAGTGGTGCACCATCACACACTAGTAAACATCCGCTAGAGTTCACGCGCGTTAAACTTGTTAATTTTGTTTATAATTCTAAGTTTAATCGTCATGAGCTATTTCCTTCCTAAACTGTCGTGTAAAAAAGACATCGATGACGCGATTAAAACAGTCGCTGAGAAAGTTTTAGTGCTGCGATTCGGCAGAGATGAAGATTCCGTGTGTTTACAGCTGGACGAGATCGTGAGTTAATATGATCTTTATATTGCCTTACTTGCTCTATATATCACCTCATGTAGAGTATTACAGTAAATAATTCGTGTTGATTGACAGCTGTCAAAGACGGCTCATGATCTGAGTAACATGGCGAGTGTTTATCTGGTGGATGTGGACACGGCGCCGGTTTATACCAGATACTTCGACATCAGCTTCATTCCCTCAACAGTGTTCTTCTTCAACGGGCAGCACATGAAGGTCGACTACGGGTGAGGATTGACAAAACATCATCATCTGCCCTCCGTTTATGAAACATTTTAGCAATGCGTTAATCATGTTAGAAACATGTTAGCAGTTAAATCAGGGTAGAAACTTACTAGCCGTGTGTTAAAACATGTTAGCAATGTGTTACATCATGGTAGAAACATGGTACAAAAACATACTAAATCATGTTAGCAACATGTTAAAACATGTTACATGCTAGAAACATACTAAATCATGCTAAAACATGTTAAAACATGCTGGGAATGTGCTGAAACATGTCGGAATCATGCTAGAAACATACTAAATCATGCTAGCAACATGTTAAAACATGCTGAGAATGTGTTGAAACATGTTAGAAACATACTAAATTATGCTAAAACATGCTGGGAATGTGCTGAAACATGCCAGAAACATGCTAGAAACATACTAAATCATGTTAGCAACATGTTAAAACATGCTTGCACCGTATTAAATCATGTTAGCAGTTACATCATGGTAGAAACATGCTAGAAACATACTAAATAATTCTAAAACATACTTAAAACATGCCTGCACTGTACTAAATCATGCTAAAACATTTTAGCAATGTGTTAATCATGTTAGAAACATGTTAGCAGTTAAATCAGGATAGAAACTTATTAGCCGTGTGTTAAAACATGTTAGCAATGTGTTACATCATGGTAGAAACATGGTACAAAAACATACTAAGTCATGTTAGTAACATGTTAAAACATGTTACATGCTAGAAACATATTAAATCATGCTAACAAGCATGTTAGCAATGTGTTAAATCATGGTAGAATTATGTCAACATTTTAAAACATGTTTGCAATGTCAATCGTGTTAGAAACATGTTAGCGGTTACATCATGGTAGAAACATACTAGCTGTCTGTTAAAACATGTTAGTAATGCATTACATCATAGTATAAACATGTTAGAAATATGCTAAATCATGTTAGCAACATGTTTAAAACATGCTTGTACCGTATTAAATCATGTTAACAGTTACATCATGGTAGAAACATGTTAGAAACATACTGAATCATGTTAGCAATGTGTTAAACATGTTAGAAACATTGTAGCAGTTACATCGTGGTAGAAACATAGAAGCAGGGTTAAAACGTGTTAACAGTGTGCTACGTCATGGAAGAAACATACTAAATCATGGTAGAAACATGCTTGCAACGTGTTAAATCATGCTGAAACATGTTAGCAATGAGTTCATCATGTTAGAAACATGTTAGTTACATCAGAGTAGAAACATAGTAGCACTGTTAAAACATGTTATCATTGTTACGTCATGGTAGAAACATGTTAGAAACATGCTAGCAATGTGTTAAATCATATTAGAAACATGCTGACAGTGTGCTGAAACATGTTGGAAATATGCTAAATCATGTTAGAAACATGCTAGCAATGTGTTAAATCATATTAGGAACATGTTATTACCATGTTAAATTATGTTAGCAACGTGTTAAATCATGTTAGAAACATGCTGACAGTGTGCTGAAACATGTTGGAAATATGCTAAATCATGTTAGAAACATGTTTAAAACATGCTTGCATCGTATTAAATCATGTTAGAAACATGTTAGCAGTTACTTCAGGGTAGAAACATGTTAAAACATGTTAGCAATGTGCTACATCATGGTAGAAACATGTTAGAAAAACATATTAAATCATGCCAGCAACATGTTGAAACATGTTAGCAATGTTTACAATGTGTTAAATCATAATAGGAACATGTAAAATGCTAGTAATCTGGTCATTCATGTCAAAAACATGCCTTCGATGTGTTAAATCATGATAGCAACATGTTAGCAACTTGGAAAAACACGTTAGAAGTGTTTCAGTATGTTTGCAACTTTGAGTAAAATCATCTTTGAGTAAAATCTTCAAACTTCAAGCTTTTCAAAGTGAATTCAGACTTTCAGAAAAGGCTTTGTCAAGCCAACATCACAGTTTCCTCATCTAGTTTCCTCTTCATACATATCATAATTGAATCCGGTTATTAATGTCACTCCTCTCAGATTTTGATGTATTTCCACACATTCAGATCTCCAGATCACACCAAGTTTGTGGGAAGCTTCAAAACCAAACAGGACTTCATGGATCTGATTGAAGTGATTTATCGCGGCGCCATGAGAGGAAAACTGATCGTCCGAAGCCCGATAGACCCGAGAAACATTCCCAAATATGATCTGCTGTACCACGACATCTAGCAGCAGTAATGGAGTCACTGATGGAGACTAAAGAGAGCTTTCAGACGTGTGTCTGAGCGAGAGGATGGAGAGTTTCCTGTGGAAACCAAAGAATTAACTATTTATTACGCTTGTTTTGTGTCCTGACATTTTTATATGATGTTTAAAATAAAGCACATTGACTCACACTGAGCTGTACAAGATTCATGACCATTTTTTTTCTATTTAAGGTATTTTGTAACACTTCTTGAAATTATCCCTAATATATTTAAAGCTGTAATAATTATTTTCACAAGTATACAGACGTTATTCACGTACAATATGCTGTTGTTTAATGTTAATGATATGTTAATGTTGTGCACAAAAATACCTTATTCCAATTAAATATTTTTAAATAGCATTTATGTTTCTGTATTGTGTTATATTTTGTTAGAAAGTGTTTGTTGTAAGCCATGATTAATGTTTAGCTTATTCAAATTTCCATTTTTAGAATGGGAGTTTGCCAAGTCATCATTTAAAGGTGCCCTAGAATTGAAAATTGAATTTACCTTGGCTTAATTGAATAACAAGAGTTCAGTACATGAAAATGACATACAGTGAGTCTCAAACTCCATTGTTTCCTCCTTCTTATATAAATCTCATTTGTTTAAAAGACCTCCGAAGAACAGGCGAATCTCAACATAACACCGACTGTAACAGTCGGGATCATTAATATGTATGACCCCAATATTTGCATATGCCAGCTCAAGGCATTAGACAAGCCAGTATTAATGTCTTTAATGTATTTAAAGGGGCAGCAGTCTGAATCGGCGCATATTTAATGATGCCCCAAAATAGGCAGTTAAAAAATTAATTTAAAAAAATCTATGGGGTATTTTGAGCTGAAACTTCACAGACACATTCAGGGGACACCTTAGACTTATATTACATCTTGTGAAAAAACATTCTAGGGCACCTTTAAAGAGTTTATAATTAATGTATTTATTCATTTTTTATTTAATTTATCTGTGCATTTGTACACTTTTTTGAAAAATTAAGTTTAATTTCTTCTTTTATTCTTTAACCTTATCTTTAAAACACAAATCCCTGTTTTTTTCTTATTGTAATCTTTATCTTTACCTTGACTGACTCTGATTCGGAAAGTGAAAAGGGTCGATGCAAACAGCAGATGGCAGTAAAGCTTTACTAAAGTTTCAGATCCAGTGTGAAGAAGAAGAGGAAGAGGAGGGCCCTGTCCGAAATGGCGCACTTCATGTGGACTTTCGGTCTCGTGGACTTAGATTGCGTGTGCTCACCGAGTCTACGAGTCCGTAGGCCGTTCCATTCAGCATTTTAGCGCTCTGAAGTGTGCTCAGCAGCGCCCCCTTTGTACCCTTGAAGCGGTCTTCCGCGAAGCCCGCCTAGATTCAGGCTCCGCACACTTTAACTACCCAGGAATCCTTGCGAAATGCCAATCAGACAACGGATGAGAGGAGATTTCGCTCAAGAGCAATTGATGACATGGCTGAGAAGAGAATAGTGTAGGTATCATTACGGTTTGTAAAACCTAGATGTACATTTTACCAGTTGCTACAGTTTATACAAACATTATAACACAGTGGTTGATATCTCAAACATAATAATAGCATGTTGAATAATTCGATCGCATTATAATTCATTAAAGGTGCCCTAGAATTTTTTATAAGATGTAATATAAGTCTAAGGTGTCCCCTGAATGTGTGTGTGAAGTTTCAGCTCAAAATACCCCATAGATTTTTTTTTTTATTAATTTTTTTAACTGCCTATTTTGGGGCATAATTAGAAATGAGGCGATTCAGGGTGTGTGGCCCTTTAAATCTCGTGCTCCACGCCCACGGAGCTCGCGCTTGCCTTGAACAGCATAAACAAAGTTCAAACAGCTAATATAACCCTCAAAATGGATCTTTACAAAGTGTTCGTCATGCAGCATGTCTAATCGCGTAAGTACAGTGTTTATTTTGATGTTTACATTGATTCTGAATGAGTTTGAGGCTGTGCTCCGTGGCTAAAGGCTAATGCTACACTGTTGGAGAGATTTATAAAGAATGAAGTTGTGTCTATGAATTATACAGACTGCAAGTGTTTAAAAATGAAAATAGCGCTGCTTGTCTCTGTGAATACAGTAAGAAACGATGGTAACTTTAACCACATTTAACAGTACATTAGCAACATGCTAATGAAACATTTAGAAAGACAATTCACAATTATCACTAAAAATATCATGTTATCATGGATCATGTCAGTTATTATCTGCCATTTTTCGCTGTTGTTCTTGCTTGCTTACCTCGTCTGATGATTCAGCTGTGCACAGATCCAGACGTTAATACTGGCTGCCCTTGTCTAATGCCTTGAACATGGGCTGGCATATGCAAATATTGGGGTCGTACATATTAATGATCACGACTGTTACGTAACAGTCAGTGTTATGTTGAGATTCTCCTGTTCTTCGGAGGTCTTTTAAACAAATGAGATTTATATAAGAAGGAGGAAACAATGGAGTTTGAGACTCACTGTATTTTATTTCCATGTACTGAACTCTTGTTATTCAACTATGCAGAGGTAAATTCAATTTTCCATTCTATGGCACCTTTAAATAAATAGAACCGAATGTCAGGGCTTTACTGAGTCAAGTATTTATATTTAAACCTGTAGATTCATCTGAAACTCACGCACATGTTTATTATGGGTTAAAATTGTAATCTTAGCTCAAATTGAACATTATGTATTATTACAACTGTATACATTATTTAAATAAGCATGTATATATTGTCTAATGCCCAGGTGGCATAAGCAAAAGCAGGCTGTGTAGTTGAAATGGAGATAATATTTTGCCTGTTCTCAATGCTAAATATTATAATATTTGTATTAGATATTTGTGATATTTATCTAATAAAGGGACTCTTCTACTACGACTTCGGAGCGCAAAAATATGATTTCTCTGCATGGCAAGCCATCTCGCAAACACAGTGGTAAAAACAACAACAATAGGCAGCAGCATATTCCCCGAACCTGCAGCTCCTGTCAAAAAACAACCAGAGCGTTATTTCCGGCGTGACGATCGAGTCTGTCCCAAAAAATACCTCTCAATGCGCCCTCGTGGAGTCGCGCCAAGGGCCCTATAGGTCTGCACTGCATGACGTCACCAAAGTGTGGCCTCTGAGGAAGGCCACAAGTCCGGAGTGTGCCATTTGGGACAGGGCCCAGGAGAAATCTCCCGTCAGGATTTCTGTCTCAGTCTTTCAGGTTTTGGAAGCATAAACTCTCTCTCTCTTCTTCAGTCATGTAACTTCATTATTCAGTCACTGTTAAAGTTCTCCGTTTGTCTTCAGCAGGTTTTGTTTGTAAATGTCGTCAGTCGGATGGGTGTGGCTCAGTATTAATAGAGAAATAGAGATAGAGAAATCAGAATTTAGTTGGAATCTACAACAATATGAAGAACTATTCGAAAATCTCCCTGTTTTTATTTATAATCTGTGGTAAGTGTGTGATTTCTGTTGATTTTGAGTTTAATTTTGAGAACTTAGTAAACACTGAACCATGTTTCTTTGTCAAAATATCTATAATGTTTTTGTCTGTTAGCTCTTTTGTCTTGATTCTTGATGTGAGTTTAATCTCTGATTGATGTTTGTGTTTGTTCTGCAGTGTTTGGAGCTGATGGAGGTGATGTGAAGATAGTGTCAGTGCAGAAGGGAGATTCTGTCACTCTAGACACTGGTTTAACAGAATTTAATCATATAAATTGGCTATTTGGAGATTCATACTCATTCATTTCTAAATCTGATGGAAATGAGATCTCATATCCCCTCAATGACACTGAGAGATTCAGAGACAGACTGAAGCTGAATAATCAGACTGGATCTCTGACCATCAACAACATTAGAATCACAGACTCTGGAGTTTATCATCTAGAGATCAATCATGACTATGTGACCTCAAACAAGAAATTCAGAGTTGCTGTCGAAGGTGAGGACACTTTTTACTTTTCAGAATAAATAGTTTTACATGTTTTTAGACGGAATTAAACAAGCAAATACAGTTATAATGTGTTCATCAGTCTTACAGTGTTGTAGTTTCTCAATATCACAGTCATGCTGTTGTTCTGTATATAATCACAACTGTGATTGGGCCGCAGGTGATCACATGACTGATATTCAGAACAACCCATTTTGATTTTATACCACAGTACTATAAAAATGAACAGTGACTGACTTACATTTGATTTCACACACATTATGAGCAGATATTTTTAGTTTCATGCCACCAGTAGTTATAACTCCAAAACAAGTCAAAGCAGGATCAGTCGTTCTGTAGAATAAGGAAATGAAACTGAACATAGACAGATTTATGATAAACGTTCCTGTGCTGTTATATGAAATAAGATCCTCGTGGCCAATCAGAGTAGTTTATGATAGATATTCATTGCTACTGTAAGTATTTTAAAGTAATGATTGTTAATCAGATGTCTGTGAAAACTAATGACTGTCTGTCTTTATCTATACAGGATTTGTGTCTCATGGTCCTGTAGCAGCAGTAATTGTTGTCATTCTGCTGGTGTTAGCTGTTGTTATCTATTGCTGTAAGATTTGTAAAGGAGAAAGGCAAAACGGTGAGTATTACAGCTGATACAGCAAGAGAAAAATAATGAGCTTTATTGTGCTGAAGTGGATCATGGTCAAAATCACTTCAGATTTTCTTCTCATTCTGACGTCTGAACAGCAACTGAACCTCTTAAACACCAGATACAACATGCTGCTACAGCCTTAAATATCTATGGGTACACATGACAAAACATACATCATCAAATACCTCCATTTTTACGGTCCACATCACAAAAACTGTTTTCAAATTCTTCAATTTTTTTCCAAAACACTAGAGTTTTAAAGACTTCTCTCATGTGCCAATTCAGGTTCTTTTTCTTGTGTCTCTGTTTCTGTGTGCAGCTGTGACAGATGAAGAGAAGCCTGAATCCACCAAAGAGGATGTTACAAACTACCAATCAGCAGCAGCAGAGGATCCAAATACAAGATATTCAAAGTTGGTGAGTTGGACATGCTGCCAAAACTCTGAAGATCCAGAAAAGTTGTAAAATTAATTAATTTAATTCAAATCTTGAGAAGAGATATGATTGCTTTGATGATGAACAGATTTAATTTAGACTTTTATTCAAATATAAACACACAGCATAAATGAGTACATATCCTTTTAAGATTAAGATTTTTATCTTAATTTAAGATGTTTGTTTCAAAAATGAATTCAACATAATCTAATATTTTGTTTGTCCTCCTTGATTTTTAGGAAATAACTGGACTATATATGACCTCCACATCTTCTCTAATTTCTATGATTTTCCTTTCAGGTTCCAGAGGAAAAAATGCAAATGAATTTTAGAGATTCCATTGTTGAGTGAAGAAGATCCGAGTTCAGTATGTTAAGGCTTGTCCACAAGTGCCCTATCAAAACATTTAGTCATTTTTACACTCATGACAAGAGAAGTTTTCATTTATCAGACTGTATATAAGTGTTCATGACCATCAAGTGCCAAATTCAGTCAATGTATGTTACACTTATTATATAAACTTCTCGTCTAAGTTCAGATTCTTACAGTATTTTGATATTTTTAATACTTTTTCAATTATTTTTTTGTTTCTTCTATAGACATTTTTCCAGAGTAAACGATAACTTCTGATTGGATGCTCTCCTGTTCCGGTCTCCATAGGAACCCGTTCATCTGTTTTCAGTGTAGCTTCATGTCGTCGACACACTCATTAAACGTTGACGGGTGAAACACTGACACAAGACGGTCATTGAGACACTGTAAAGTGATGGCGCTATGGAGCCATGTGCTTTTTAAACAATTTAAAAGGTTAGTTCACCCATTAATTACTCACCTTCATGTCGTCCCAAACCTCTAAGACCTTTGTTTGTCCTCAGAACACAAATTAAGATATTTTTGATGAGATCCGAGGGTATCTGATCCACACATAGGCAGTACTGGTAAGTTTCACAGATTCACATCGGTATAAAAATGTGTGCATCAGATACAAGTCGGCATTTGTATCGCGATGCATCGTTTCTAACATATTTGCATCAGTAAAAACTGATTTATTTATATATAATTATTAGTAGATGCGCTATACTTTAGAAAGTGACAATAATTTGTGACCAGTAATTTATACGTAGATTGATTTCTCCTCTGTAAACTGTTTCTCAAGCGTGTTCTCTCATCACACAACACTACTGAGACCGAGGCGAGTCCTGAGAGTCACAGAATATAGATTAACATGACACTACAGTGTTTGTGAAAGGGCCATGCGTTAGAAATCAGAGGCACTTAATTTATGATTTCTGAACCAAAGAAACTATGTACTACTATCGTATGGTATAATGTATGTCTTAATGTAATACTACTACTATTACTATTACTACTACTACTACTGCTTATACTAGTACTAATAATAATAATAATTCTAACAGTAATTTGCGGGGAAAAAAATTGAAAATGAGTTGCATAGCATCATATTTTTTTTCCATTGCATTGTATTGCACTGAATCACGTTGTGTTGAATCGAATCGAAATCGGATCGCACTGCACCTTAATCGCATCGTTATCTGCTTCATATGTGTCTTTAATGTATCGCCGGCCAATACTGAAACAGAAGCTCTGCAATGGAAGAAATGTAGCAGAATGAAAATAAAAGTCCACATGTTCTTGTTCAAGAAATTATAGTAGTTGTAGCATTTCTGTTGTAAAGAAAGGGTCAAATATTAAAGATTAAATGGACATTTGAAATAAATGTTGTAAACTAGTATTAAAGAAGGATTATATCGCATTGTAAAGTGTAAAAACAATCGTCAGGACACTGTTGTGTAAGCACCTTAATAATCGTCTTAGTAGTCATATGCTATGCTATATACGCGATGGGCGCCGCCATGTTTGTTGCCATGTATTGTCACTAGTACTTGTGTATTTAAATGTCTGAAACCTGAAATAAACATGTGTTGAAAACACTAAATAAGTGTGATAAATGGTGTGAGTGCAACCGTCTCTGGGTGAATTACTATTGTCTAGTTTTGGGTTTTGTTCATGTTCTTGTTTTCATGTTCATGTTTAGGCTATACGGAGCCCCGCACGTCACCCATAGGAGAAAAAAAAACAATCCGTGCCGACGGTTTATTAATCCGTTCCCTCAGTTACCGTGCTCACGGATTCTTAAACTGTTCCCTCGGTTTAACAAATCGTGCCCACGGATTAATAAACCGTATCCATGAATTTCCAATCCGTGCGCTCAGATTTCGCAAACCCTTGGTTTTTAAATCCGTTCCCACAAATTCACAATCCGTTCCCACGGTTTTGTAAAAACTGACGGATTTGTCGCCCCGCCTCCAATCTTTGCCGGCAGATTCAACCAGGATGCAATAAACTTTATTTTACTTTATTTTACAAAATGGAGAATTTCCTGAACTTCCATTCACAATTCATTTGAGAATTTCCGTTATTTTTATCTTTTAAAGTCCATTTTGGGTAAAAAGCTTAGTATAATAAAACCACCAAAACAAGTCTTCATGTTAAGACTGAATAGTACACAAACATTTCTAAAACTGTAAAAAGTTTTTTTTTTTTTAAATAAAGCATTCATTAATTATTTTATGATAAACATACTGTCTTAAGTGCACTCATTTATAGTCATAAATAATAAAAAATAAGGAATGAATTAAAATAATTAATAAAAAAATACATTTAAATAATAAATACAATAAATAATAATAATAGTTGTTGTTGTTGTTATTATTAGCCTATGTTACATTTAGGCTACATGCATTTAGAAGAAAAGAGGAACAAAGAAATTAAAAGTCAGTCATAATACACAATTCCAGGTTTATTGGGCAATAATAATAAAGTGCTAAGATTATCACAAATAAACACAAGATTTTAATTCTTATAAAATCGTTGTATTCCGCTACCCGTTGCTATAGAGAATCACTGCAGTTAATATAATTTGATGAATAATACACAATAAAACAATAAGATTCGTTGATGAAAAAAGGTGAAAAAAATACTATAGTAATTTATAGTAAATACTATAGTGTTTTTTAACCATATATAGTAACGTACCTGAATTAATTTATTGTGGTAATTCTATAGTTGCTGTGATAATATAACAACTAGTAATATAAACAATTACTTTACCCGATATTGAACTAAGTTTTCTACAATATACACTGCAGTTTACTGTAGTAAAGTAGGCCTGTACTATGTTCTTCTTCTAAAATGAATCCGTGAGTACAGTTTTTACAAAACCGTGGGAACGGATTATGAATTTGTGGGAACGGATTTAAAAACCGAGAGTACGGTTTGCAAAATCTGAGCGCACGGATTGGAAATTCGTGGGTACGGTTTATTAATCCGTGGGCACGATTTGTTAAACCGAGGGAACAGTTTTTAAGAATTCGTGGGTACGGTTTATAAACTGAGGGAACGGATTGCAAAACGGATAGTTTTTTTTCTCCTATGGGTGACGTGCGGGGCTCCGTATGTTTATGATTTCAAGTCTTTTATTTTGTAGTTTGATTCTTGTTTGTGTTCCCTTGTGTCACTTGCCCATTGGTTGTCTTAGTCATGTGTTCCTTTGTCATGTATTGATAATGTAATGTGGTTGCTCTGGTCTTTGTTAACAGCCGCTTGTGACACCTGCTGGTGAGGATGACTAACAGCAGATGGAGATCATGATGGAGCGAAAAAAAACTTGTTGAATATTTTAAGTTGTATTTTTAAACAGACTGAAAATGTTGAAAGTGAAATCTGAAAGGTGAATATGAATCTTCAAGTTTTTAATATTGAAAACGTTTTGAATTGCTTTGGATAAAAGCGTCTGCCAAATGCATAAATGTAAATGTAAATGAATACGACCACGTTGAATTTCAGCCTATAAAAATACAAGCCCTAAAAATACATTAAAATGCAAGCATGGTTAATGCAATGCACATTTTTTTTTCAATTAATGCAATTCAACAAGCTTTTTATTTCAAAAACATTTGGCATTAATAAACTTAGTTTTCAAGCGCACTTATCTGAAGCTTTTCTTATCTTGAAGGTTTTGCACCATGCCTGTCATCATAGTTAGGCATTTCAATTCACTAACTTGCAATTCGATTCGATATCAGTTATTTATGGATATACTGTATATCTGGTACAGTACAAGGCAAATTTTCTCAAGAAAAAAAAAAAAAACTCAGCTAATGCTTTAAAATATACATGGGAATCAGTTGGTACTACAGTAATATTGAAGGTTAAAATTAACTGATTTGTATACAAACTTAAATAAAAAAAATTAAAAATGTAAGGATAAACCTTTAAGGACATTTTTATAATAGGCTACAAAAGTTATAATAGGCTTTTTTAAAAAACATTTTTTTTAAAAAATTATTTCTACTCCAAAAATATAAACATTTAAAGGTACAATTTTTAAAATTTTTGCAGTAAAATATCCAAAAACCACTAGGCTAGTGTTATATATTTTGTTCAGCTGATTACTAACAATATCTCTAATGTTTTCAACTACTTGTAAATCATGAGAAAATTCCCATTCTAAACAGTGACACGGGGCAGTGCAGTCGCCTGTCAATGACGTCAGTTACCTTTGTTACCGCCTTTACTGACGTAGAAACCACATGACAACAGTGCCGTGGACAAATGCGGAAGTAGTGTCTAGCGTCCAGCAAACCACAAGCTTGCTTCAAGCAGTTCCTTATTTACTTCTTGCACGTTTTATGGTGGATTGTGTTACTTATTTATGGAACATAATTACTGTTTACCATCTGCCGCTGGTTCTGTCGACAAGGACAGCTCCCGTAAACTCATGACCGGAAAAGCGGAAGCGGCGCCGGCGACTGTGTCATAATAAAAGTCCCGCTGCTCGTGAGGTGTGTGTTGATCAATCGCTCCAGCTCCTCGTTCAGCTCCCGCAACACTCGGTCCTGCTCTGCTTCATACTACAGTAACGTTAATAATCACATCCATGAACATGAGTTCTTCCAGACTCCAATCCCTATTCTTTTGCACCGTCCGTTGAGATGGAGACCACATGTCCCAAGTTTCCGCTCTAAAACTTTACGTCATCAAACTACGCCTTTGTTTTGAATAGGCTTCTAGCGACCTCTAGCGGAAAAAAATATCACAAATTGTACCTTTAAATGGTGGCTGTCAACTTGACGGATTTATTCAAACATGCATTATAGGCTATTAAAGAACATTAAAAATTGTATTATGTTGCATATTTTCAGCTAAATGCTCCTCTCGAGAGTTCATTTTTCTAGATGACTAATGAGATTATGGTCACTGAATATGTTTTTCGGAGATAAATGTGACGTTACGTGACATTGTTTACAAGCTGTTATTAACATCTTTCCGCGGTTGAAACACTGAACAAGCCATGATACGGATTTCGTCAAGTTATACTGTATCTTTTAACATACCTTCAGATGTTCATTCATGTTTATTTCACGCTGTAACTGGAGGAGAGGATCGGTTCATGCTGCTGCTTCTCTTCAACTGAAGCACACATTAAAGAGCGCCAAAACAGTATTTATGTTTTTTATTTTGTAACATTTCAAACGCATCTCTTTCAATGGGGCCAAGATTTCGATTAAATTTCATATTTAAATCACCAATGAAATCTTACAACAATCTCCTAATGTGCCATTTCAGCTCCCTCTTGTGACTGAATATGAAAACACATATAATCTTACAACACCCTCGTGATGTCATGACACTGGGCTGAAATATGGATGATCTAGAAAATATGTTTGTGCGAAATGTACTTAGCCGAGTAGCCTACCTTTTTTTAAATAATAGTAATAATAGTAAGCAAATAATAATATATTTTGTGTCCTGACATTTTAATATGATGTTTAAAATAAAGCACATTGACTCACACTGAGCTGTACAAGATTCATGACCATTTCTTTCTATTTAAGGTATTTTGTAACACTTTTTGAATTATCCCTAATTTATTTAAAGCTGTAATAATTATTTTCACAAGAATACAGACATTATTCATGTACATTATGCAGTTGTTTATTGTAAGATTTTGGTCATATTTTCAAGTGATCATGTTATTAAAGATGGACTAGCCTTAGTAAGATAACAAATTAAACGAGATTTGTGCATTTTGTTTGTTTTTATTGTCATGTGTGAGTAACATAATGTGGTAAATGTGTTATCCTAATTATTAAAAAAAAAAAAAACATTTTTTGCAAATTTCTGGAAATCACCACCACAAAATATGTCATTTTAATCGCAAAAAAACAACAACACAAAAACAATAAATAAATTTGGGAAATCCTGGAGGGACTGTCTAATAGATCAAGACTGTTATGGTGTGTATGATGATTGATTTTTGACCCTTTGACCTACATTAATTGTTTCAACGATCACATGACTGAACAATAATGAAGAACTTAATGATTGCACTTTCATATCAGAAATTGCTGATCAAACAAACTATCTGCAAAATCAGATAATATTGTCTAATGTGTTCTGTGTTAAATAATGTCTCGGCTTAATATTGTAAAGCAGTAATTTTATATTTTTACTATATTATTTCCTGATTATAAATGCATTTCATATGATATCCCCTGATGAACATCTTTCTCTGTGTGATATATCATATTTCTCCTGTAATGTTAATGATAGGCACAAAAATACCTTGTTATTCCAATTAAATATTTTTAAATATCATTTATGTTTCTGCATTGTGATATATTTCATTAGGAAGTGTTGATTCATTTGTTGTAAGCCATGATTAATATTTAGTTTATTAAAATTTCTTTTGTACATTTTTTTAGAATGGAAAGAGTTTGCCAAGTCATCATTTAAAGAGTTTATAATTAATGTATTTATTCATTTTTTTATTTAATTTCTCTGTGCATTCCTACACTTTTTTAAAATTAAGTTTCATTTCTTCTTTTATTCTTTAATCTTATCTTTAAAACAAAAATCCCTGTTTTATCTTTACTTTGTCTGACTCTGAGAGTGAAAAGGGTCGATGCAAACAGCAGATGGCAGTAATGCTTTACTAAAGTTTCAGATCCAGTGTGAAGAAGAAGAAGATGAATCTCCTTCAGGATTTGTTTCAGTTTTCCAGGTTTTGGAAGCATAAACTCTCTCTCTCTTCTTCAGTCATGTAACTTCATTATTCAGTCACTGTTAAACTTCTCCGTTTGTCTTCAGCAGGTTTTGTTTGTAAATGTCGTCAGTCGGATGGGTGTGGCTCAGTATTAACAGAGAAATCAGAATTTAGTTGGAATCTACAACAATATTAAGAACTATTCAGGAATCTCCCTGTTTTTATTAATAATCTGTGGTAAGTGTGTGATTTCTGTTGACTTTCACTTTCACTTTGAGCACTTAGCATTAGCTGTACTTCATTAGCATATCATGAAATCGTTCAAGTTCTCCCCTTTTGCATTTGCTGTTTTGTTCACTTAAAGTTTTTAAAGACACAGATGCTTTTTAAGCACATTCAGTACAAACACCTTCATTCAAAGCAGCATTTTAAAATCTGACAGACAGTCGGAGCAGTTGTTCACTTGTTCACTCATTCTGTAACTGCTGTATAGACCATGTCAGTTTAGTGACTATATCAGCAAGAGTCAACAACAACTGGAGAAATATCATATTCACACATGGAAATATGATCCTAAAATAAGTATTTAAAACAAAATAAAAACACTGAACCATGTTTCTCTGTCAAAATATCTATAATGTTTTTGTCTGTTAGCTCTTTTGTCTTGATTCTTGATGTGAGTTTAATTTCTGATTGATGTTTGTGTTTGTTCTGCAGTGTTTGGAGATGATGGAGGTGATGTGAAGAGAGAGTCAGTGATGGAGGGAGATTCTGTCACTCTAGACGCTGGTGTTACTGAAAAACATAAAATTAATAAGATACTGTGGATGCTTCGAGATGATGGCATTGCTGTAATGCATGAAAATATCCAGCAGTTCTCATATCCCCTCACTGACACTGAGATATTCATAGACAGACTGGAGCTGAATGATGAGACTGGATCTCTGACCATCAACAACACGAGAATCACAGACTCTGGAGTTTATCATCTACAGATCGATCACATCACTGAAGGGCTCTTAACTGTGACATTCAGTGTGACTGTCTACGGTGAGGACACTTTTATTATTTGAATAAGTTGTTTTCAAGTTTGTTCTTCATCACAGTTTCACAGTATCACACTCATGCACTATCAATCTCAGCTGTGATTGGGCCGCAGGTGATCACATGACTGATATTCAGAACAGAAACTGAACATTTCACACACAGTACGGTTAGATATCTTGTTTGGTTTCATTCCACTAGAGTTAATATTTACAAATCTGTTAATTTTCACCATCATTGGTGAGAAACTTTAGTTTTAAAGTAATGATTGAATAATTCAGATGATGTTACATTATAGAGCTCATATTATGAACTATAAATGAACAAATAACTGTACATTGACGTCATACTGTAACATTCAGAGAGCAAAACTTCTTCCACAGACCTTTAATTAGATAAAACTGATTTTTGTGAATTGTCTAAAATGACTGAATGTTTATATGTTATTAATTAACAATCATTAACATAAAGATCTACTTATCCGATCTTCAGTCAGGTTATATAGAGTTGATGTTTATAGAGTTTGTTATAGATCAGACTCATTCACACTGATGACAGTCTTTATCTGTTCTTGATCCAGTTCTGTCTCCAGGTGTTAAAGCAGGAATAATTGTTGTCGTTCTGTTGGTGTTTTCTGCTGCTGGTGTTTTTTACTGTCGACACAGAATCTGTGATCTAAAATGTTTATTGGGTAATTATTACATCTCATTTAACAATAGAAAAAGAAGCCTTATTATAAATGTATAACGTCTTTTGCATTTTAAGCGTGTATATAGGGCTGGGCGATGTATCGAATGCTTTTGTCACGCGCATTTCTTCAGTAAAGCCGGTTCCCTGATTGCCGCTAAATCGCCATCACCTGCTTTCAAATGAAGCGGCATTTAATAGACAGAGCCGTAGTTCACTGATAAGACACGCAATATCGCGATATATATATCAGGGAACCGGCTTTACTGAAGAAATGCGCGTGACAAAAGCATTCGATACATCGCCCAGCCCTACGTATATATATATATATATATATATATATATATATATATATATATATATATATCAGTGGCGAGGCTACAGAAGGGCCAGGGCGGCACTGGCCCACCCAGATTGATGGCTGGCCCACCCAATCAAAGGTGCCAGAATATTTCATTTTATTTCCAGACACTACTTTGGCCTGGAAATAGTCATATCTGTTGTGAAAGCCTATATATAATTTGAAAAATGTATTATTAAAAATACATAATGTGTTTTTATTTTGCGCCGGTAAACTCAGCTTTCCAGAGTCGCGACAGCAGCTGTTTCTATGCGGCGTGCGTCACCGTCCATGACTTGCGCTTATAATAGACTATGTGTGCCGGTTTGTTTCATTTCTACTGTGATTAGCCTATTTATTCTACAGTAACAATTTATTCTATGGTAACATAGTCACCTATGTGTAAAAAAATTAAAAATTGAAGTGATGACAATGAAATTAAATCGAGCTTTGGTTCAGTATTGTTTCCTAGCTTCCCCCACACCATTAAGACGGTAACTCTCCAAACAAGCAAATGCCCCCCATATTTTTCCTGACGTGATCCGTCAGCTCCAGTCCACTAATTTGGAGCGGTTAAGGCCCGGGTATGCTTCATTTCCCACGTTCCCCTCCGTCTCGCGCACAGTTAAGAGTGCAATTCTTGCCCATAAGCGCGGAAAGACGCGTTCAGCGCATGAACCGTCCATGGTCATAAAAATTAGTCTGCGCAGAGAGTCAAAGCTAGTCCACACTCTAGTAAATATTTGCGCCGACTGAAAACACATGAGAAACATAATGAGAAACATCATGGGACAGGAGAGACTCGGCATGTGGATTTGGGTAAAAATGTTAGGCTAATCGATTTGATGCCGTGCCCGAACCTCGCGTTAATCCTTTCCTTATTATTTTTTCTTATTATCATGCTACTTTTATTATTAAATTAATATTGCAATTCTTTTGGCCAGGTATATCATAGCACATCACCGCATAACCGACGCGCTTCGAGGACAATAAAATATTAGTAAGATAGCTTACTACTCAACAACTTGTTTAACACGAAATACTAATCAGTTCACGAAAAATACTATTTTTTCTCACTATGGGCTACAAGAGAAATAATAAGAAAATAAACTAGATTAATCTGTCATTGTCTCTAAGAGATTTGCGGCGTTATTGCAGCGGCAGATGCATATTGTCCACGTCATTTCCCGTGATAATAAAATTAAGTGAATTTTATATATATATATATATTATATACACACATTAGACAAAAAATAGAGGTCCACCCTATTTCATCAAGGTCCACCCACTTTAAGATTTCTGGCCTCGCCACTGATATATATATATATATATTTATACAACAGTTCTGTCTGGTTCTCGAATCTGATTGGCTGATAGCCATGTGATATTTCAGTGATAACAGCACTCCTACTGCCTTTTCACCGTGTGTATCACTCCGCATGAAGTGACCGTCATGGCGGCCGATCAAATCAACCGTAATTTTTACAAATACTACTTCTTGTACCACGAACTGTAGTTTTGATAGTTTTTTAGGCGAGAATGTAGTTGTTTAGACCTGAAATATGTGACTCATATTTAACAACAGCGCCTATTTTAAAATTTGTTTTGACGTTTTCGGAGATGCAAGCTCGAGTGCGTCAGCGGCCGTTCAGTGCTTCTGTAACCGCCGAGAACAGCTTCATCTCGGCCAGTGACTCGGGGATTTGCCGCTGGCTCTTATAGTGGTTAAACACGAGACATAATTCAATTTGAGTACATAGAACGGGCAATCTTTGGTCTTATTAATCTATTATTTGTTCCTGAGCAAGTCGAATTGTGCTATATTAAATTTGATAATAATAAACGTTACGTTAAATCCTTATATAGCACATTGACTACAACTAGACGGGACATATCAGACTCTTCTCCGCTTCAAATACGTAAAACATTAAACTTTATAAACATATGGTTTTTTGAGTAAAGAAAACGCTTTACTTTTTTTTTTTTCAAACATCAGATCTTTATTTACCTTTGCATTGCACAGAGATGTCCAAACTGCGTGCGCACTTCATTCAGAGGGGAGGCGGATTAATGAGGCTTGATTGACAGTTTGAGGATCCAATGGAGTTGGGAGGTTTTGTCACAAGCTCTTTAAAATCCTTTTCATTCGTTAAATATTTGTAAAACCTACATACAAGCGTAAATGGTGACCTATTTTTTTTTTTTAATAACTAGTGCTTTATGTTTGACTGAACTGTACATCTGATGTTTGAAAAAAAAAAAAGTAAAGCGTTTTCTTTACTCAAAAAACCATATGTTTATAAAGTTTAATGTTTTACATATTTGAAGCAGAGAAGAGTCTGATATGTCCCGTCTAGTTGTAGCCAATGTGCTATATAAGGATTTAACGTAACGTTTATTATTATCAAATTTAATATAGCACAATTGGACTTGCTCAGGAACAAATAATAGATTAATAAGACCAAAGATTGCCCGTTCTATGTACTCAAATTGAATAATGTCTCGTGTTTAACCACTATAAGAGCCAGCGGCAAATCCCCGAGTCACTGGCCGAGATGAAGCTGTTCTCGGCGGTTACAGAAGCACTGAACGGCCGCTGACGCACTCGAGATCGCATCTCCGAAAACGTCAAAACAAATTGTAAAATAGGCGCTGTTATTAAATATGAGTCACATATTTCAGGTCTAAACAACTACATTCTCGCCTAAAAAACTATTAAAACTACAGTTCGTGGTACAAGAAGTAGTATTTGTAAAAATTACGGTTGATTTGATCGGCCGCCATGACGGTCACTTCAAGCGGAGTGATACAAACGGTGAAAAGGCAGTAGGAGTGCTGTTATCACTGAAATATCGCAAGGCTATCAGCCAATCAGATTCGAGAACCAGACAGAACTGTTGTATAAATATATATATATTTTTTTTTTAACCACAAGTTCTGATTGCGAGTGTCTGTGATAGTATTGTGCTGCTGCAATTGCATGATATGAATTTCATAACTTCTAAATCTGTCTTTTTAAAATGCTGAATTTACAGCCACACTGATCATGTGTTTGTTTCATGTTGAGTTATTCATCTGCTATTGAATCTCCATGAACTCCTGTATAAAGCACCAGCTGGACTAAAATCACAATCCTGCGGACCTTCGGCCATTTTCATTTATCTGGACTGCTTCTGCTCCTCATATACACTCAGCCAGACTGAGAGAATAATAATGAGAGTGTTCGTACATCTACTGTAGTCAATGAATCTATCACCTCTTACCTGCTCATTAGTTTTAGTTATTAATGCACATTTAAAGGGTGACTGTAGGCAAAAATGTAATCTTACGGAGCACTTTTCTTTGCAACAGTCAAAATAAACGATCAAACCTGTCAAAAATAAAGCACCATAATTGTATCATAATGATTGATGGTAATTGGCATTGGTTGTTCTTAAAGTGAAACACGAAACACAAGATTGAGCATGAAGAATAATATCAGATCATTACAGGAGAGATGAAGATTTAGCAAACTGTACATAAAGTTATCAAATAAGTTAAATGATAATGATGAAAACTGCTAATGATCTCCTATTTCTCTGTGCTGACAACACTACTGACAAAAATGAACAAAATTACGACTCTTGATGAATCCAAAACCAAGAACATTTAAATCTTAAAGCTGAAGGGAGCAAGTGCCAAAGTGTAGACTATATTTATGCAATTTAAAACTAAAATAAATATTTTTTAACACGTCTCACTTAATTCTATTCAATATTACTGTTGTGCAATTCAGAGTAAAATGTTGGAGAGTGGAATTATGGAGGCCTGAGATCCTGACTTTGCTTGAGGACCCCAAAATGATAAACCTGTTGATATTTCTGTGCAATTTGCAATTTATGTCTACCAGAACTGATGTTAAATGTATATAAACAAACTTTAATTCATTTTTTATTTAGGAAAATTGATTCACATGATGAAAAGATTACTAGAAACGTGAAGATTCACACAGTTCTTCTGTGCTGATGTTCATCTTCAAACTCACTTACAATCTCCTAATATCTCTGTTTCTGTGTTTCTGTGACAGATGAAGAGAAGACTGAATCCACCAAAGAGGGAGAATCTGTCGCTCTAAAGACTGATACTGAAAAACAGACAGATGAAGAGAAACTGAAGCTGGATCATCAGACTGGATCTCTGAAAACCACAGTCTGGAGATTATAAACTACAGATCAAACCCTGCAGCGACGGTACAGACAACTTATAACTCATCTAGATGTCTAATTAAGCTCAAACTAACACTGTTCTCTTTCTATATGCTGCTGTCACAGATGAAGAGAAGACTATATTTGTGAAGGAGGGAAACCATGCGACTCTAAACCCTGATACTGAAATACAGAAAGTTGATCTGATCCTGTGGATGTTTGGAGATCAAGACAGTGTCATTGCACTAATGTCTAGATCGTCCAGAGAGACATTTGATGGTCCTGATGGGAGATTCAGAGGCACACTGAAGCTGGATGAGAAAACCGGATCTCTGACCATCACAAACATCAAAAGCAAACATTCAGGATGTTATAAACTACAGATCACTAGCAGCAGAGGAACCAAATACAAGAAATTCAAAGTTATTACACATGGTGAGTAGTTGGACATGCTGCCAAAACTCTGAAGATCCAGAAAGGTCATAAAGTCAAAAACATTTAATCCAAGTCTTATGAAGAGATATGATTGCTTTGATGACGAACAGATTTAATTTAGACTTTTATTCACATATAAACACACGGCATAAATCAGTACCTTTAAGATTTTTATCTTAATTTAAGATTTTTGAGGTGTTTCAAAAATGAATTCAACAATCTAATTTTTAAGAATTTTCAATTCTTCTAGACTATAACTGAACTATAACTGACCTCCACATCTTCTCTAATTTCTATGATTGTCCCTTTATTTTCCTTTCAGGTTCCAGAGGAAAAAGTGCAAATGAAACTTTAGGTATTCAACTGTTGAGTGAAGAAGATCCGGATAGAGCAAGAGTTCAGTACGTTAAGGCTTGTCCATAAGTGCACTATGAAGTGCTCATGTCGTTTCATAAAGGTTTGAAATGACATGACAAGTTTTAATTTATCAGACTGTATATAAGAGAGTTCATGACCATCAAGTGCCACATTCAGTGAGTCGACGTCAGTGACAAAAGACGGTCATTGCGACACTGTAAAGTGATGGCGCTATGGAGCCATGTGCCTTTAAACTGTTTTAATAACGTTACATTATCAGCTCAGAAAATACACTAATTTGACTTGAAACACCAAAGACCGGAAATGTAAAGCATCCTTCCTGTTACAAGTCAGGCGTGACTTTCATGTTCAGAAAAAGGTCTATACGAAATAATTATGCTTAAATATGTTATTCAAACAAATGTCCTGACAAGGTCCTCGGTTCATGAGTCTGGAGGATGTTTTATGTGGAGTTTGCAACAGATGCATCAGACCAAAGACATTCAGGATTGTTCAACTGGAAATACTACATTTGAGTTTAAATGTGAATGTGTTTTTCTGTGTGTGAGAGTCTTGTGATGGACTGTTTCTCTGCCTTCGACCCGAGATGCTGGGTCGGACTCCAGCGTCCCTACAACACTACAGAGGACAAGCCGTTTGGAGAATGGACGAATCTAAATGTAAAGTGCCTTTATATTCACGCTAAAGCACTTGACTGATAGACTCGGTCTTACTGCACTTCTACCAAAAATGCATTTTTTTGCACATTTGTTCAACGCTAGTATTAAAGAACCACTGAATTATTCACTTTCTTGTATTATCCCCTCTAGAAGTTATTTGAATAAATGTTCATAAACAGTATTAAATGTTCATGGCCCTCATTTATCAAACGATCGTACGTCAGAAAACTGTGCGTATGATCGTTTCCACTCAAAATGTATCAATATAGACGTGAGCGGTGGCTACAATCAAATCTCATGTCAGGTCTCAACTCGTGTACGCACGTTTGCTGGAGAATTGTAATGAGAGCATTGTGATCATTTTAGATTATTTACAGGACAAACAACCAAAGCTCATTAGTCAATCATAAACTGTTGAGATTAGTGTTACAACCACGCCTTCCTGGACTCCAGTTCCCATGATCCTCTTTGTTTGCACACCTGAACTCACTTCCCTCTTCAGCCTTCCCGCCATTTCCCTGGATTCCCTGCACCTGTTGTCTTCGTCAGCACTCCCTTTAAGTTGGACTCACTCCCTGCACTCCTTTGTCGGTTCTATGTTGTGTATCTGCTCCTTTGTATAAATAAAAGCTCTTATTTTGTGGATTTCCGAATACGCCTCATCTCTACAGCAACACCGTGTGACAATTAGAATGTCAAATTAAAATTAAATTAGAATAGATGGGTGTTTGTGACCCATTAAAATACAATGTTTTTTAGGGTGTTAGATTTTCATGCTCAAATAGCAGCATAAACAAAAAAACATGAAGACTGACACATCGTCACATCACACACCTGCAGCGCTTCTGTGAACCGAGAAAAACTAACAATAAAATCTAGGGAGTAAAATAAACAGGACTGCACAATTCATTCCGTTGTAAGAATCAATAGTTATTAATTTAATTTATATATATATATATTAGCACTGGAGTAAACAGTGGTGTCACCATCCATCTCAGTTCAGTTCACATACAATGGTGTCAATGCAGGCAGATCAAAACACTGTTGAATATCAAGTGTCCCCAACTAAGCAAGCCAAAGATGACAGCGGCAAGGAACCCAACGGTTCCAAAGGAACCCAAGCTCCAACATTGTGAAAAAAAAACAGGCTCAGTCGGGGGCCAGTTCTCCTAAGGCAAACAGTGGTTTATTATGATTCAGGCAGCTTTTGTAAGTCCGATTGGGATCGCAACAGTCACAGCACTTATTCCAGTTCCATCCAGTTGAGGATCGTATTCATCACGCCGGTATGGATGGTTTGTTGAGGAACTGTGGCACTGACTGTCGTGTCGATGAGGCCTTCACAGGGATTGAGGCCTTGATTTAGCCTTGAGGTCATGAACGCATGAACTAACTGTTCTGCATTCTTCATTGAGAGCATATGTTGTAGTTTAGATATATTTTTAAGATGGTAGAATGCGGTTTTACAGATGCTAGTAACATGGCCTTCGAATGAAAGATTGGTATCAAAGAGCACACCCAGGTTCCTAACTGACGACGAAGACTTAACAGAGCAGCCATCAAGTGTTAGGCAGTATTCTAGATTATTACGTGAAGAAGTTTTTCATCCAATACAAAGAATCTCTGTTTTTCCTGAATTTAGTAGTAGGAAATTAGTGGTCATCCAATTTTTTATATCAGATATGCATTCCGTTAATTTTGTGAATTGGTAAGTTTCATCAGGGCGTGAAGAAATATAGAGCTGAGTATCATCAGCGTAACAGTGAAAACTAACGCCATGCTTCCTAATGATATCTCCCAAGGGTAGCATGTACAGAGTGAAAAGCAACGGTCCTAGTACTGAGCCTTGCGGTGCTCCATATTTAACTTGTGATTGATATGATATCTCATCGTTTACTACTACAAACTGATAACGGTCAGATAAGTATGATTTGAACCATGACAATGCAATTCCACTAATGCCAACATCATTTTCGTGTCTGTTTAAGAGAATATTGTGATCGATAGTGTCAAATGCAGCACTAAGATCCAGTAACACTAATAGAGAGATACAACCACGATCTGATGATAAGAGCAAATCATTAGTAACTCTAATGAGAGCAGTCTCAGTACTATGGTACGGTCTAAATCCTGACTGGAAATCCTCACAGATACTATTACTTTCTAAAAAGGAACAAAGTTGTGATGAAACTGCCTTTTCTAGTATTTTTTTGACAGAAAAGGTAGATTCGAGATCGTCCTGACTAATTCTCTAGGATCAAGTTGTGTTTTTTTAATTATAGGTTTAATAATATCCAGCTTAAAAGTTAGTTGTAAAGTAGTGAGTTGCAGCTTGTATAACAGTGTAAATCCACTCAAAATAACACACAGCCATTAATGTCTAAACCGCTGGCCACAAAAGTGAGTACACCCCTAAGTGAAAATGTCCAAATTGGGCCCAAAGTGTCAATATTTTGTGTGGCCACCATTATTTTCCAGCACTGCCTTAACCCTCTTGGACATGGAGTTCACCAGAGCTTCACAGGTTGTCACTGGAGTAGTGATGTGTCGTTCTTGAACGATTCGTTCATTTTGAACGAATCTTTAATGTGACTCGGGAAGAACGAATCGTCTCGGGGGGTGATTCGTTCAGTCGCGCATGTGCAATATTCTACAGGTTCTGTACTGCTAGTAGTAGTTCACCTGATGATTCAATTGATTAGTTCATTTCATGAGTCTTTCCTTAATCACGTGACAGACCCATACGCTACCAATTCATTCTGAGCCGGAAAGAGAATTGATTAGAGTCTTTCGGGTTTTTGAGTCGTTCCTTAATCACGTGACAGACCCATACGCTATGCTGTGTGACCCAAGCACATTATATTTATTAGTAAATAACGTTAACTCTCCAGTTTTGTTTGAGTTTGTGTTACAACTGTTAAAGCTGAAGTTATCATAACCTTGATGTTTTAAACTAACATTAATAATTCAAATTCAAAATGTTATTTGCTTTTAATTTATGTCATTATGTCCTTTTTGAGCAATCTTCTTATACATATATTAGACCAATATGTCAAGTCTGCCTAGGAAAAGCAATTATTATAACAGCAAACTCAAAATTGGAGTAAAAATGAACAAACTAGGCTATAAATACTTTGTATTGTAGGCTTGGATTATTATATTATTATATAGCCTAGTGTTTATTTACAGATAGACAGTCAAAAAGATAAATTAATCAATATTTTATTTATAACAGGGCTTTATTTATAATAACACACCACAGATCCTCAAGAAACAGTGACAGAAATGTCAGAAATAGCGTATGGGTCTGTCACGTGTTTAAGGAACGACTCAAAACCCCTAAAGACCCATGAGATGAACTAATCAATTCTCTTTCCGGCTCAGACTGCATTGGTTTAGCATCATGGGACTGTCTGTCACGTCATTAAGGAATGACTTAAACCCGAAGACTTGTCAGACAAGAGGTGAGGTGAGCTTAATCAGCTTGTCATAAACTGAAGACCCAGGTAATGAATTAATTAATCATTTCTGAATCTTATAGCATTGTAGTTTTGTATTGTTTGTAGTGGGATCAACGTTTGCATAAGTAGTAGATGTGTTGGGGAAGTAACACGTAACATTTTAATTACATTTTGCTAAAATGAACGAGATGAACGAAATGACTCGAAAAAAGATTCGTTCATTTTGTTGAACGAGACTCAAAAGTCCGAGTCGGTAAAATGATCCGAACTTCCCATCACTACACTGGAGTCCTCTTCCACTCCTCCATGATGACATCACGGAGCTGGTGGATGTTAGAGACCTTGCGCTCCTCCACCTTCTGTTGAGGATGCCCCACAGATGCTCAATAGGGTTTAGGTCTGGAGACATGCTTGGCCAGTCCATCACCTTCACCCTCAGCTTCTTTAGCAAGGCAGTGGTCGTCTTGGAGGTGTGTTTGGGGTCGTTATCATGTTGGAATACTGCCCTGCCGCCCAGTCTCTGAAGTTGATTATATGCACAAAAAGATGTTATTTCAATTAAATATTTTTAAATAGCATTTATGTTTCTGTATTGTGTTATATTTTGTTAGAAAGTGTTTGTTGTAAGCCATGATTAATGTTTAGCTTATTAAAATTTGTTTTTGTAAAATTTTTTTAGCATGGAAAGAATTTGCCAAGAGTTTTTAATTAATTAATGTATTTATTTATTTTATTTTTTTTCTCTATGTATTTTTCTTCCTGTCTTTTTCTTAACTTAATCTTATCTTATTTTAATCTTTATCTTTACCTTGACTGACTCTGAGAGTGAAAGGCTTGATGCAAACGGCAGATGGCAGTAAAGCTTTACTAAAGTTTCAGATCCAGTGTGAAGAAGAAGAAGAGGAGGAAGAAGAAGCAGCAGCAGCTAGATTTCTGTTTTTCTCCACAGTCTTTCAGATTTAGTTGTAATCTACAACAATATGAAGAACTATTCAGAAATCTCCGTGTTTTTATTAATAATCTGTGGTAAGTGTGATTTCTGTTGACTTTCACTTTCACTTTGAGAACTTAGTAAACACTGAACCATGTTTCTCTGTCAAAATATCTGTAATGTTTTTGTCTGTTAGCTCTTTTGTCTTGATTCTTGATGTGAGTTTAATCTCTGATTGATGTTTGTGTTTGTTCTGCAGTGTTTGGAGCTGATGGAGGTGATGTGAAGATAGTGTCAGTGCAGAAGGGAGATTCTGTCACTCTAGACACTGGTTTAAGAGGGCAGATTAATCTAATAAATTGGAAGTTTGGAGATTCAGACTCAGTCCTTACTGGATTTATTCGAGATCTGATAACATATCCTGAAGATGAGAGATTCAGAGGCAGACTAAAGCTGAATAATCAGACTGGATCTCTGACCATCAACAACATGAGAGTCACAGACTCTGGACTTTATCATGTATGGATCAATTACAACTATGGGCGCTTATTTAGGACATTCATTGTTACTGTCGATGGTGAGAATGCTTTTTCTTTATTTGAGAAATGTAGATATTTTTTTTATATTTGTTTTGTTTTAGGAATTAAACCAGATTCAATGTTCAACAAGCAAATATTCATTATTTATGGAGCCTTTCCTCATTTTTCAGAAGTAGTTTGGTAAACTTCTATAGTGGTGAATGGATAATATATTGCGTTCCCATTTGCTCCAATAGCAAAAGAACAAAATCTGAGATATGAGATCTCATGTTTCTTTGTTCTGTTTTTGAGTTTAATCTCTGATTGACTGTTTGTGTTTGTTCCTCAGGAGTGTTTGATGAAGATGAAGATGAAGTGAAGACGGTGTCAGGGATGGAGGGAGATTCTGTCACTCTAGACGCTGGTTTAAGAGAGAAATTTGATCGTATAAAGTGGAGGTTTGGAGATTCAGGCTCATTCATTGCTGAAATTGATAGTAATGAGATCTCATATCCCCTCAATGACACTGAGAGATTCAGAGACAGACTGAAGATGAATAATCAGACTGGATCTCTGATCATTAAGAACATGAGAATCACAGACTCTGGAGTTTATGAAATAGAGATCGATCAAGACTCTTGGAACCCATATACAGTATTCAATATTGTTGTCTGTGGTGAGGACACTTTTTTTGTTGTTCTGTATATAATCACAACTGTGATTGGATCGCAGGTGATCACATGACTGATATTCAGAACAACCCATTTTGATTTTATACCACAGTACTATAAAAATGAACAGTGATTGACTTACATTTGATTTCACACACATTATGAGCAGATATTTTTAGTTTCATGCCACCAGTAGTTATAACTCCAAAACAAGTCAAAGCAGGATCAGTCGTTCTGTAGAATAAGGAAATGAAACTGAACATAGACAGATTTATGATAAACGTTCCTGTGCTGTTATATGAAATAAGATCCTCGTGGCCAATCAGAGTAGTTTATGATAGATATTCATTGCTACTGTAAGTATTTTAAAGTAATGATTGTTAATCAGATGTCTGTGAAAACTAGTGACTGTCTTTATCATTACAGGACCATTTTATCCAGATCCAGTTCTGTCTCCAGGTGAAATAGCAGCAATAGTTGGTGTCATTCTGCTGGTGTTAGCTGGTGTTATCTATTGCTGTATGATCTGTATACGACGAAGGCAAAACCGTGAGTATTACAGCTGATACAGCAAGAGAAAAATAATGAGCTTTATTGTGCTGAAGTGGATCATGGTCAAAATCACTTCAGATTTCCTTCTCATTCTGACGTCTGAACAGCAACTGAACCTCTTAACACTTATGTGTTGTTGGGGATGTTTTCATTCACTATGGGGTGTTTTTGAGTCTTAATTTGGCCACAACTTTCAGCAAATGGAATGATTTTTGGTGACAAATCTTATTTTGATACATATTTTGGGGAAATGCTTTGAAAAATACACTGTGGGCAAATTTACTACCCTTTCATTATGTTCAGGATGAAAACATCCACTAAATTAAACTGCTGTAAAAGCGTAATTAGATTTATTTATTTTTTTTTAATTTTTTGCATAAATCTATTAATCAACCTCAGTCCTGATCAAAATGTTTAAAAAAAAAAATCCAGGATTTTTACTCTTTAATTGCCAAGTTCATAAATGATGTCACTGATTTGGGGGAAAAAACACACAAAATTACTTATTTTCAATATGAAAAGTGATTGTGGACTAGATATTTTTTTACCTTTTATCACAGTCTTGGGCGTGTCAAAGATTAGTAAAAACATTGGCTTTGATGCATTGTTAGTTTTTGTGCAGCATCAGATTTGAATTTTT
The DNA here is from genome assembly GCF_024489055.1 of Chanodichthys erythropterus. Taxonomy (NCBI): domain Eukaryota; kingdom Metazoa; phylum Chordata; class Actinopteri; order Cypriniformes; family Xenocyprididae; genus Chanodichthys; species Chanodichthys erythropterus. The sequence goes on from NC_090232.1 coordinate 1,307,196, forward strand.
CTCCCTCATTCGCTGTTCGTGGCTGTTTCTGCCCCATTGACTTCCATTATAATGACATTTTTTGATTGCAAAGCCATGACACCATATAATCATGCATTCTGATTGTTGGTGGTTTTCCCTGTTGGGAAGAGGTAAAATTTGTCATTTTTACAGTTGATCACCAGGTGGCACCATTAACCCTTTATATAGGATTGTGCAAAAAAATGCTTAGTTTCTGGTTTTTATATGGAGTTATATGGAGTATAACAGCATATTATAGTGTGGTTCAAATCTACTGACTCACAGGGACCCCCCAGTGTAAACAACGCAACTTCTGTTTTCTGTTCAGTAAAATTAAGGAAATTTAGTGCCATCCAGCCCTTAATTTCCTCAAGACTGCAATAGAGGCGTTAAAGAACAAGTATCTTCTCGTTTCAAAGGCAGATAAATTTGTTTATCGTCTGTATAACAATAAAAAGAAACACTAAATTTCCTAAAAATATGTCCTAAGGGGAGCATATACTGAACAGAGAGAACAGAACAGGCCCAAAATGGAGCCCTGTGGGACCCCAGACTCTCAGTACGGAGAGAAAAAGTGTTGTCATTTTTATCATGATTAATGTGGATCTAGAGTCTGAGTGTGTATAAAATAAAGGCTCTTAACATGACACACTTTTCAAATTAAAAACATTAAATGTTTTATGTATTTCGGCAGTGTAATGGGGCCCTGAATATACAATCTTTTGATACCGTTATCTATGGAAGCTTGCTTCTGCCACTGAATGAAAATAAATAAAAAAGGTCATTGTAACTTTTTATCTCGTAATTCTGTTTTTCTCACAATTGCGAGTTTGTATCATACAATTCTGACTTTATAACTCATTCTGACCTTTGTTTTCCTTGAAATTTTGACTTTTTTTTCTTAATTGAGAGATAAACTATTATAAAGATATAATATGTAAGATACTGTATAATTTATGCAAAATATAAAGATAAAAATGTGAAAAAGATAAATAATGTAAGATATAAAGAAATGAACCATCGCAAGTCATAATATCAGAACTGCATGATAAAAGATTTTGATTCTTTTTCTTGCAATTGTGACTTTTTTTTCTTTCTTTTTTTCTGAAATCAGCAGCAGCAGAGAAACCAAATACAATGAATTCAAATGTATTACACATGGTGAGTAGTTGTACATCGACATCCAACCAAAACTTTGAAGATCCAGAAAGGTCATAAAGGTCTTGTGAAGAGATATGATTGCTTTGATGATGAACAGATTTAATTTACACTTTTATTCACATATAAACACACAGCATAAATCAGTACACCCCCTTTTAAGATTTTTGAGGTGTTTAAAAAATGAATTCAACTAAATCTAATATTTTGTCTGTCCTCCTTGATTTATAAGAACAGCATCAATTCTTCTAGACTATAACTGGATTATATATGACCTCCATATCTTCTCTAATTTCTATGATTTTCCTTTCAGGTTCCAGAGGAAAAAATGCAAATGAATTTTAGATATTCCACTGTTGAGTGAAGAAGATCCGGATAGAGCAAGAGTTCAGTACGTTAAGGCTTGTCCATAAGTGCACGATCAATGTTCATGTTCTTGTTTTCATGTTCATGTTCATGATTTCATGTCTTTTATTTTGTAGCTTGATTCTTGTTTGTGTTCCCTTGTGTCACTTGCCCATTGGTTGACTTAGTCATGTGTTTATTAAGTTTATTAAGGATCTCCATTGTTGAATTTTCTGTCGAATTTGAACCACTGAATTTGTGGAAGTGAATTTGTAAAGAGAAATAACTTTCAGCTCCCTTTTGTGACTGAATATGAAAACACATTCTGTTTTAACCACTCTCCCACTGTGACAATTGATCCATTGAATATTTTACTACATAAATCAATCAATCAATCAATCAATCAGTCGGAGGCAGGAGAAGTGATAGTTAAAATGAGCAGTTTATTATATAATATTAGCTATTTGTCCATGTTTGCTCAGTCAGATTTTCCTGACCAGCACAAATTCAACAAGAGTTATTATATTATAGTAAAGGCAATGGTAAAAAATTACTGCTTCACAACACTGTCCAGTGACAATTAAAATCCTTGAAATGGAGAATTTACATTATCATTAACTAATAAAGGCAACAGAACTACAGTAGGCCAATACATACTGTACATATACAGATGTAAATCAGTGTAATTAATATGAAAGAGATAAATAAAATCTGTTCTCACTCTAATGCACGCTTCCCATTGGAGACATTTTCAGGAGAAATCTGGTTTGCATTTATTGTTTCACTGATGATCCTCAGCTCGATATTCCCTCGAGGCCTGATGAAATCTACCACTAATGGACTGCATTGACGGTACCAGCTTAACGACTAGTGATTTCCATCTGCTTAATTGAGAAACAAACAGATTATTGGACCAAAAACTGCCTAATGTGAGATCTTACAGTCTGTCTCCTGATGGATGTAGTCATCTACATCTCTTTTGCTGTATAAACACTTCTTCATCAGTGAGTTCAGTGTCTGCAGGAGTTTCTAAGTCTCAAGGCTAGTTCACAGAGCTCATCTCTGCTGCTCTTTCATAGTTTTTCTCTGTAAACACTCACTAGACGGACATGTTTGACCATTGCGCTCAATTCTCTCAGTCAAGAATCCCCATTGCACTGCCCACTCCTTGATTCATCAAAGCAACACATTCAGTGATTCCCACATCTTGCAGTTTACGATTGCACAATATCAAAGATGTGAGAATCAAAGCAATATTTTGTTAATAAAGCGACATGTATGACATGTAACATTAGTGAAATGATGTATGAAAGAGTTTCATCAACCACCAACCAAAGAAGCTTTTTACGTTTAGTACAGAAATAGATTTCTCACTTTCACAAGATGGAAAGAAATGTGTTATTTGGTGTTGTTGATGATGTCATAGTGATTGACACTGGTGGGTGTGTCTTATCTCAAACTTTCGACTCCTCCCCTTGATCTTGCAACAGCGGTGTTGTTGGAGTCGCTGATTCATTCCCTGTGGAATCTGAAATACAGAGACAATGACAGTGTTGTTACATATTCATCTACATACAGTACAGATGATGTTTCAGTCAGGCCCGGATTGGCTAATCGGAGAATTCCCGGGTGGGCCAGTCTGTTTTTTTGGCCGCCGGCCCTCGTGTTGTCATGACTCTGGGTTGAAATATGGATGATCTAGAAAATGTTGAAGCGGTCAAATTTACTTAGCTGAGTAGCCTACCTTTTTCCGTAAAACCAGTCAGTGGCAGATTAAGGCACCGGAGGCCATTTTAAGTAGATAAATAAAAAGGAGAAGAGGGGAAACATGCAAAAAATAAAGACATGTATGCAGCTATTACTCATATCATAATAATATTAAGCAAATAATAAAATATAGGGCCTGTCACTGTTATGCATTGATGCATGCTATGCTATTACACAATGTGCAACAATTCACATTTCTGTCCAACGAGCTTACATAACCAGACAATAAAATGTGATTTTGTAGCAATGTAAGTTTTTTAAACAAACGTAATATTGTAAAGTTGTGCAGTTTTGGGGGATTTATGGTATTTTTTGTTATTTATTTGCTTCAATTTGTAATGATTTAATAATTAATATACACATTTTTGTTAAACCCACTTTAAAAAAGATCTACATTTCACAATTTCATTCGGAGCAAAAGATTCATAAAGATTGGAAGCGGTATTTTGAAATCGCCCATTACTAGATATGGTTGAATAAAGTTGTTTTTTTATTAAAGTCGTTTAGTTTATTAAAATTTGTTTTTGTAAATTTTTTTAGTATGGAAAGAGTTTTAAATTAATTAATGTATTTATTTATTTATTAACTTAATCTTATCTTATTTTAATCTTTATCTTTACCTTGACTGAGTCTGAGAGTGAAAAGGGTTGATGGCAGTAAAGCTTTACTAAAGTTTCAGATCCAGTGTGAAGAAGAAGAAGAGGAGGAAGAAGAAGAAAAAGAAGCAGCATCTAGATTTCTGTTTTTCTCCACAGTCTTTCAGATTTAGTTGGAATCTACAACAATATGAAGAACTATTCAAAAATCTCTGTGTTTTTATTAATATTCTGTGGTAAGTGTGATTTCTGTTGACTTTCACTTTGAGCATTTAGCATTAGCTTTACTTCATTAGCAAATAAAAACATTCATCCAGATGAAATTGTTCAAGTTCTCCACTTTCGCAATTGCTGTTTTGTTCACTTAAAGTTTTTTAAAGACACAGACGCTTTTTAAGCACATTCAGTACAAACACCTTCATTCAAAGCAGCATTTTAAAATCTGACAGACAGTCGGAGCAGTTGTTCACTTGTTCACTCATTCTGTAACTGCTGTATAGACCATGTCAGTTTAGTGACTATATCAGCAAGAGTCAACAACAACTGGAGAAATATCATATTCACACATGGAAATATCATCCTAAAATAAGTATTTCAGTGATTTAGAAAACAAAATAAAAACACTGAACCATGTTTCTCTGTCAAACTATCTATAATGTTTTTGTCTGTTAGCTCTTTTGTCTTGATTCTTGATGTGAGTTTAATCTCTGATTGATGTTTGTGTTTGTTCTGCAGTGTTTGGAGATGATGAAGATGAAGTGAAGAGTGTGTCAGTGATGGAGGGAGATTCTGTCACTCTAGACACTGGTTTAAGAGGGCAGATTAATGTAATAGAGTGGAAGTTTGGATATTCAGACTCACTCATTACTGATGACGAGAGATTCAGAGACAGACTGGAGCTGAATCATCAGACTGGATCTCTGACCATCAACAACATGAGAGTCACAGACTCTGGACTTTATCATCTATTTATGGATCTTCACAACTATGGGCTCTTATTTAGGACATTCATTGTTACTGTCCATGGTGAGAATGCTTTTTTATTAGAGAAATGCAAATAATTTCATATTTGTTTTAGGAATTAAACCAGATTCAATGTGCAACTAGAAAATATTCATTATTTTTGGAGCCTTTCCTCATTTTCACTAACACAAATCTGTGTTAGTGATCTTACAGTCTGTCTCCTGATGGATGTAGTCATCTACATCTCTTTTACTCTATAAACACTTCTTCATCAGTGAGTTTAGTGTCTGCAGGAGTTTCTAAGCCTCAAGGCTAGTTCACGGAGCTCGTCTCTGCTGCTCTTCCATAGTTTTTCTCTGTAAACACTCACTAGACGGACATGTTTGACCATTGCACTCAATTCTCAGTCAAGAATCGCCATTGCAGTTTTACTGTATTGGGGTGGTCAGAAAACCAGTCAGTATTTGGTTTGACCACCATTTGCCTCACGCAGTGCAACACATCTCCTTCACATAGAGTTGATCAGGTTCTTGAATGTGGCCTGTGGGATGTTGGTCCACTCCTCTTCAATGGCTGTGCGATGTTGCTGGATATTGGCAGGAACTAGAACACGCTGTCTTATGTGTCGATCCAGAGCATCCCAAACATGCTCAATAGCCGTGTTTCCACTGTCGGGCCTAAAGCGGGCGTGCTAGCGCGTGCCAGGGCCAGTCGCGTTTCCGCTGTCACTTCCGGGGCTTGATCGTGCCTTGTCGGGGCTTCCTCGGAGCCAACGGCCCGGGTTTTTCGGCCCGCTGAATACCTTGGTCCAAAGCGGGCCAGCTCGTGCTTGAGGGAGTGGTTACGAACAAAGGCGGAGTTTATTTGTGTGTGGAGATGGAGGCGCCGATGATTACATGTAGGTTACAAGCTAACATCAGCATTAAAGACTTTTAAAATAATTTTAGCTCAAAACTTACTTTCAGACAGCAGCCAGTGTTTGAAATAACTTCTGTTTGTGATCCGATGTGGATTCTGATCACCAAGACTATGCGCGCTATTACCATAGTAAACATGGTAAATACGACCCCTTGAAGAAATCAGACAAATATTCGTAGGCTATCACAATTAATGTAATTATTTTATCTGTCAGCACGT